>NC_081410.1:104147229-104319729 GCF_030272615.1 Cryptomeria japonica
TGTACAAAAATATTTGTAAACTGGGAACCTGCTGCCCTGCCAGGGGTTTGGAGTTGTAAAAATGCATCAACTTGGTTGATCCAGGTCTGGGATCCCTCCAATGGATTCTTCCAATTTGATTCATGTATATATAATGTACATATCTTTCATTTTATGTCAGAGAGGTGTTTGGATTATGCAATTGAGTGAGTACTAGGCAAGTGTTTGTCATTTGGCTAGTAGCTTGAACAAAACTCAAAGTTTGCACTCAAAAGTAATTTGAGTGAGCAAATGAATGTGACAAGGGCCTGGAAATTTGGTAAAAGGCATTGATTATTTTTCTTGGATGGCTATTTTAACTTGTTTTTTATTAAATCCTTCTCATCTTGTAATCAAATAGTGAGTTCATTGTTTTTCGTGAATTGTATATGGCAAAATGCCCATGGAATGCTTGAAGTGCATAATCCAAGCCTTGAATCTTGAAGGTTGTGTAACAGGAGGTGTGTTATATGTTTTAAAACCTCATTGAGGTACTTTCCCATTTCCAAACTCTTCATTCTTGCAGGTCCCAAAGTGCAAATGTTGTTGACTGGTAAAAGGCAGAAAAAGGACAGTGACAGGGCAGTTTACTGTTTTCTCACGTGCTTGCCAAGTGTTTGGCATTTTGATTGTAGGGAAGAAATAGAGGAAGGTTCCTTGTGATGTGGCAGAGGTCCTAAGACATTGTGGAGGCTTGAAGAGTGGATTTAGAGAGACTTTCCAACATTACTTGCCCCAAACCCTACCAAACCCTCCAAATAAGCCACAAAAGGTGGACAGTCCTAAATTTGCACTAATAGTGGACTAAACCTTAAAAATATTTGAGTATGCACCCCTAAGACATCATTAAAAACAAGTTTTGTGGTGGAAATGCCCATTGTTGGGCTAGGTGAGGAAAAAGGAGTGAGAATCATCACCATGGAGTACTTGGCATTACAACAACAAGATAGATTGAGTAGTCGTACACAACAGACTCTACAAGTCTTTGGCTAATGAATTGAATCTTTTGAGAAAATTAGCCTTGTGAGTACTTTCCTAGCAAGCTACCTATCAATAATATATACAAACAATAACTAGCTATAGTCCTCAAAGCCTCACAATGATGTTACTCAAAATAATATTAACCATACATATAAGAACAAATGAAACATCTATAAATATGATAACAATGTCCTTGACAAAGGAACATTATATATAATACATTTCCATGAGAATATATACATATGATCATCAGTTACATTACAAGGTATATGTAAGGATATAATCTCCATGAGTAGAACAATGGAGTGAATACATAAATTTGGTATATAAAAAAGGTCTTCAATCTCCCTACGAGCCATCACGATCAGGATGCAGGATGAACCAAAACCCAATGGGTGCATATAGCACTCCACCCAACCATGTGGTACCATCAGGGCCACCCCCTGTGCTAGGAGGTATCAGCCAGACCCAAGAAACGAAAGGAAGTTCAAGATGATACAAAGACTCTCACAAGGCTCATAAGACTACAATCACAAGAGACCCACAAGGCTATAATCACAAGAACTCAAAAGACAAAACAACCAACTTCCAGAGGCCCAATCCATCTATAGAAGGACAAAACCAAGAGAGACCACTAGGTATGCAATAGGGAAGAGTGGCATCACTAGGTTGACATGAGTTACCGTGGTGAGTCTTCACTAGGTCTTGGCCCCCTTCCTGGGTTACCCTGGTGACCTCTACCAACCCCCGACCCCCATACAAACTCTAGTGGACCACACCAACCTTTCAAAGTAACAAGATTGGTGGGCGCCATTCCAAGCCTTCTCAACTTACCCTGAACCTATACAAGTGTTCGGAAGTAAGAGAGGCAACAAAATTAATCATTATTAATGTGAGCTAGCTACCCACCCCAGTTCATTATTGTAATTTTTCACTTGATTATAAACTCTCATTGAGTTATCCTGCCGACCACTTTAGGTACCGGCCCCCAATGAAAGCCACTCCCCCTTGATTTGCACCTAGGAATCCAAAATTCAACACAATGTCTACGACACCCAAAAACTCCAAGAGTCTAGACCTCTCTACCATAGCAAGGATGACTGACATGCTAGAACAAGATTACAAACAAGGAGGTTCAATACTACAAGGAAAGATTGACTAGTATAGAAGTCATATAGGACACCAATCACGTTACATTTAATGACAATGAGAAATCATCCACAAATAGGAACTCAAACATCATCCTAGCCTCTGGAAGAAAATTTCATTAAAACAACATATCTAAGTATGCCTCTATGATAGACAAGAACCAAAAGCAAATACAAGGTCTCATAATGCCAAACAAAGAGAATTCCAATCATAATAAAATACCAAAGACAGACCATAATTAACTTATATACATCAATTAATTCAAATAAACATTAATTTCAATAACCCAAAATTTAAAACATTATAACTCATTCCCTTCCTAATAATTTGCCCAATAAAACTGACATTTTATTATTCCAAGAACATTGTAATTGTTTCCTACAATTTTGCTTTCATTATTTTGATCAACAACAAATTAAATGAAGGATTATCCAAGTTCATACGGAAAATACATACATACATACATACATATATATATATAACATAACTAATCCTAAATAGAACTGTAATTAAAGTCATATCTGCACAGAAGCTAATTGAATAATAAAGCATGGATTCATTGCAATAACATATATATATATATATCAAAAAAAACCGAAAGACAAATACCAGAGATTTTTTTTAAAACAATATTATTAATAGACATAACAAAAAAACTCAACATATCGATTTTAGCAGTGCACATTACCCTGTGAATAAAGAAACATGGTGAATGCATTGGCAGGGGGGCGACATAAATACCCACACTTGTGGGTATGACTTCCCCACGACCTGTGGGAGAAGTCATTGCACAACATGGGAAATGGCTTCCCACGGTTGTGGGAAGAGCCATCCCACGGCATGGGTAATGGCACCCCACAGTCTTAGGGTAAGCCATCCCCACCGCTGTGGCTTGAGGCTCCCCATGGCCTATGGGTTGAGCCTCCCCACAGCGTGGAGTCGACCCGGGACATCAAAAAAAAATTAAAAAAATAAAATCACCATTTAAAACAAAACAATTCTATAGCCAAATATTTATGTTGAACATTTAATGTTTGGAATCCATAATTTGTAGATATAGGATAAAAAAAAATTTAAGAAAATTTTAAATTAGAATTTTATAACAAATTTCAATAATTGAACTCTGCACTCTAACTATAATTTCATATCAACATAATTATAATTTCTAGAGACATAAACAAACAATACCATACATTTTTTTTCATCAAAATCAAAACAAAATATAGATTTCAAAGATGATATTATTTTAACGAAAAGAATAGACAAGGATTGACCAGGCAGAATTACAGACACAAGGATTTTTAAACAATCAACTCATCACACAAAATCTCCAGATTCACAATTTACATTTAGTTTAACACAGACTCACAGATAATTTCAATAACCCAATTTCCCCATTTAACAGACAAATCCATAAAATTTTCTCTTTTCAGATAAATAAACAAACTAATTTCATTCAGACTAAAAAGAAATTTTGCATGCAAAAGAAGTAAATCTAAAACCCTACCTCTTAACGCTATCTGGAAATCAAGCACAGAAGTAGAAGCAATAATCCTCAGGAAGATTTACGGCTATTGAACACGATACGCAAGGCACACAAATCCAGAAGCTTCAACAAAATCTTTTAAACCCTTTTCACTAATTCCTCTGCAAAACCCAAAATAGAACTCTGTTTTTCCCCAATTTCTTCTTCCCAAACCAGATTTTCCCAAAATTCTTTTCAAAAAACCTCATAACCAAGAATTCATGCGCACAGAAAACTTCACGGGAAGCCCAAAGCTTTTCTTCCCCTAAAATAGCCCCCCAAAAGCATGCAGATTCCACACATTAATTTCATTAATTCATTTATTTATTTTCTTTTTTGTAACTCCCATACATGCAAATTTTAAATTTTGAAAACAATTAAACATTTATTACCCTTAAAATTATTTTTTCATTTACACCATAAAATTCATAATTAATATTTAATTCCCTTTTAATAAATTATTACAAAACAGTAGAATAGATTAAATCACTTAACTAATGCAATTAACTAAATATAATAATGCTCAAATAATTAGTTAATCTTTAAAAATTAAGTACCTTTAAAATATTAATATTTATACTTTCTTGCTAATAAAACATTACACTACCATAAGGGTAAGGGATTGAGACTAACATCTCAAAATGCCAATAGGACCAACACTGACATGACCAGAAAACAATGAACAAGGGTACCTGAAAGGGGTCTTGTTCCCATAGGAACGATGGTATGATAAGGGTCTAATTGATAACTCCAATTTCCACTTTACCATTGGGTTATAGAGCACACTCAGACCTAAAGGTTCAGGTGGAGTTGATGCTCAATACTTGCAGCTACAAAAACAAATTGTCGAACATGTACATATAACCATATAATATCATACCATGAAAAGGGAATGGAAGCAACATAGTTTGCCCATAAAGAGCAGTGCAACACTTTTCCCTTTCACCCAAGCACATCAACAATAAAACACAATGTATGGTCAGAATAAATAATCATCGATAAAAATAATGATTAAATCCTAACAACACATATATAATCCATCTCAATGATAATCTAACTACCAAAGCATAGATAACTAGGAACTAGTAAAATTGATAGAAATAAAGTGAAATGGTGTCCTCCGGATTCAATTCATTTCAAATTAAATTTTGATGGCTCCTCTAAAGGGAACCGAGGTGATGCAGGGATAGGAGTATGCTTAAGGGATCACACGGGATGTGTTTTTGCTTTGAAATCTGGTTTTATTCCACCAGGTACTAACAACTTTGCAGAGGCATATGCTTTACTTGAAGGTATTCTACTAGTAAAAAAACTGAATATCTCTTATATTCACATTGAAGGTGATTCAGCTATTATTATCAACGCCTACATAAAGAGAAATATTGATAATTGGCAGATAAGATATTTACTTGAACAAGCATGGACACTAATTGATGCATTTACAAACTTCACCATTTCACATGTGTATAGAGAAGGGAACCGGGTTGCAGATCATTTGGTAAATATGGAAAGTTTCAAGGAGGAACTTAATATGATGGGTCTGAATTGTGATTTTGATTCTTATCCAATTCTTAAGGGGAAAATTTTGGAGGATATGGGTACAGGATAATATTACATATAGCTATGCAGTGGTCTTTTTCATAATGATATAAATTGGTATTTGTGGTATTATAAGTGCAAAGCGTGCTGGATTGTAAGTTCGATAAATGCATAAGTGAGACAGATTGTGGACTGCTATGTAAATGTGTACAGCTCTCGTGATGTTTTGGTTTGAACTGCATCTTGTTCAATATATTCCAGAAAGCATTCGATACTAGGGGATGTTTTATGGCACTCGGTATTCTGGACACTATAAGATATTGTATTTTTTGGTATATTTGATATTTAAATCTCACAACCTTTCTATATATTGTAGAGAAAGGATCCGAGTATTTCTTACTGGTTCTTTTCTCTAAGAGCTCTTTGAATCAGCTTTATATAATAAAATATATTAAGTGGCACTGCCACCTTTTTCAAAAAAAAAAAAACTATCAGAGCATAGATAACATCAAATAATCACATCATAGTCAACAATATGGAAATCATCATTATTCCAACTATCCATAGAGCATAGAGTATAAATGTAACATATGAGTCCAGAAGACATAAACAAACATCATATTCAAATCAAAATCGACCAACACAAAAAGGGTCAAAATCACACATTAAACTCAAATCCACAAAGTCTGACAAGTCAAAAGAGAGAGGGCACTACATCCTCCCCCCCTAGTATCAGGCTTACTTCTGGAAGCCTGCAAAGAGAAATGGATAGAGCTCATGTTTACGAGAAGCCTCCTCCCAAGTAGCAGAAGAATCATCATTAGGATCCCACTGGACCCTGACCTACTCAATATCTCTACATGTGAGAACCCGATGTCTGTGCTCCAAAACGCCCATGGGCTCGAGAGCTAGCTGCCTATCCTCAACCTGTAGATCAGTCCAATCAAGAATGTGAGATATATCAGGATGATACTGATGAAAAACTAAAACATGGAAAACATCATGAATGCGCGAGAGACTAGGCGGCAGAGCAAGTCGATAGGCAAGTAGACCAATCCTCTCTAAAACCTCAAACGGGCCAACAAAATGTGGTACAAGCTTAGAGCCCTTTCCATATCGGATTGAACTCTTCCATGGATGCACATGCTGAAACACTCAATCACCGACCAAGAACTGATGATCCACCCTATGCATGTTAGTGTACTTCTTTTGTCGATCATGCGCCACCACTAAATGCTCTCTAATCCTCGCCACCTGCTACTCAATATCTCAAAGAATATCCAAACCTAGATGCACTATGTCCTCTAATCGGTCCCAACTCAAGGGAGTCCAACAAGGATGACCATATAATGTTTGAAAAGGAGCCATACTGATGGAACTGTGGTATCCATTGTTATAAGTGAATTCGACCAAATATAGGTACTCCTCCCAACAAGTTTGTTGGTCCATGACGTACATCTGAAGCATGTCCTCCATAACCTAGTTGACCCTCTCAATCTGTCCATCGGTCTCCAACTCAAGATCATGCATAGGATAGTTAAGCTCATGGTTCTTTACGAGACTCATAAGCAATCACTCTTCCATCTTGTATTAACACCGCTCCTAACCCTTCCAAGCATGTATCTATGCAAACCATGAAATCGCCAGATGGGTTGGGAACTGCCAAAATAGGCACACTGGCCAACTTCTCCTTAAGAACCTGAAAATATTCCTGACACTTCTCTGACCACACAAATTTCTTCCCTTTTCTCTGTAGAGAAGTAATGGGATGAGCAATCCTAGAAAACCCCTGAACAAATCTCCAATAGTAACCTGCCAATCCCATGAAACTACGAACCTTAGAAGCATTTGTAGGTGCAAGCCACTCAAGAATAGCTTGGATCTTTGAGGGATCCACTGCAATACCATCTCCAGAAATAACATACCCAAGGTACTTGATCTTTGTCTGAAAGAATTCACATTTTTCCACATTCACATACAAGTGGTTCTCTCTAAGGTATTGCAAAACCTGCCACAGATGTTCCTCATGCTCCTCCATGCTCCTAGAATAAATCAGTATGTCATCAAGGAACACGAGAACGAATCTATCCAAATAAGTCCTAAACACACCATTCATAAGGCTCATGAAGATGGATGGCACATTAGTCAACCCGAATGACACAACAGTGAACTCATAATGGCCAAAGCAAGTGTGGAAAGTTGTCTTATGAATATCCACCTCCATAATCCTCAACTAGTGGTAACCCAACTTCAGATCAATCTTAGAAAATACTTTCACACCCTTGATCTGGTCAAACAAATCATCAATCCTCGGCAAAGGGTATTGATTCTTCACTGTAACTTTGTTTAGCTATCAATAATCAATGCACAACCAAAGTGACCCATCCCTCTTCACAAATATAATAGGTGCTCCCCAAGGAGAGACACTAGGATGAATCAACCCTTTCCCCAATAGATCTTCCAACTACAAATGGAGTTCTTCAAGCTCATTTTTTGTCATCCGGTATGGGATACGTGAGATTGGTTTAGCTCTGGGTACCAAGTCAATGTCCCTCTTAGGAGGCATACCTAGAATCTCACTTGGAAAGACATCGACAAACTCCTTTAACAAAGGATGATCATCGAGGGATACCTCCCGACTCTCATCCATCTCCAAGTCATTCACTGACATGGCAAATAACTGGCATCCCCGATGCATACATCTTTTTAGCTGCATAGCTGAAATCGGGCATAGAGAAACAATTCTCTGGATGCCAACCAATTCCACCAAACTCCCAAAATGGTCCAAACACTTCACTGTCTTATTATGGCAATCTATGACTACTTGATTGGCTGACAACCAATCCATGCCCAAGACAATATCATAGGAACCCAAAGGCATATATGAAGATCCACAAAGGTATGGAGGGTACCAATCTGCAATTCACATCCACGAACCAAGGATTCTACTGCAACCTTAACCCCTTAATCTAACTCTACTTTCCACCTAACACACTACTCTATTATCGCTAGTACACATCGCTTAACAAGAGAAGGTGTAATAAAAGAATCAAATGCACCAGAATCAAATAAGACAGATACAATATTACCATATAGCACACCTGATGTTTCCACTACAGTACTCTAATGTTCTACTTGGCGATTGTCAACCGCTGCATGAATCTTGTGGCTCTTGCTGACATCTCCAACTATAGGCTTTGAAGTAGCTGACCTATAGCTGGATCCCTACGTACCCTTCTGAGAGAAATATCTAGCAATGTGACCCTACTGACCGCAAAAGAAACATCTTGAACTCCAGCCAGAACTACCACCTCTAGAAGGTGCACTCAACTATTGATGGCCACCTATACTAGTTTTTTCCTACATACTATGAGAAGGCTAGTCATTGCGGTCACACTTTTTTGTCTTCTAATTTATGTTCTTTCCTAGCTAAGCACCCTCATTTTGTTGATAATAAGTTTTTACGTTTTGACTAATGTTGTTGCTGACCACGGAATGATCCCGCTCTCTAAGGTTGTGTTGCCCTAGAATCCTGACCCCCAGCGGGTGTACTACTAGTCTACACTCCAATGTGAGTCCCATGTGCCCTAGAAAGTTTCTCATCAACCTAATGGGATTTCTCAACTGCAACCTCCATGCTCTTAGGTTCGAAAACCCGCACATCTCCATTGATCTGATCATTGAGACCCCTGATAAAATGTTGCACTAACATGGTCTCATTATCTCCTATACCTGCATATCTCTTGAGCTCAAAGAAATGATGCTCATACTGCTCTGCTAACATGGCTAACTGACACAAATCATGAAACTCATCTACCATGCGCTACCTCCAATGATCTGATAGGAATCAAGTTTGAAATTGTTCCAAAAATAATTCCCAAGAGATGGTACTAATATCTAGGTGAAGCTTATGTTCTTCTAACTGCCACCAGGTGGATGTGAAACCCCTCAAATGCATGATTGCACATCTTTCCTTAGTATTGGTACTGAAAGGATGCATTGCAAAACATTGGTCTAGCTCTATCAACCAGTTTTTTGACTCAAGACTAGTTCCTGCACCATTGAATTTAGGAGGTTGAGTTCTCTTCAAATCCCTCATGTATGAAGCCTCCCATTCTATCATATCATTTATAGGCCTCACAAGCGACCTCTCATGAGCCCCATTCTCTTGGCGAGGACCCAATCAGTCAAGGATGTGTCAAAGCAAAAGTTGCAACTGATTTCCTGTTGAAGCTGACTACTCTCAATTCTGATTGTTGGAATCCTCATTGGAACTCTGTGAGGGGGTACTATCATATGCTACCCCTCTACCACGTCCCCTACCTTTGCCTCTTCCATAGCCTCCACCTTAGGCTCTTAGCATCCTTTTGGATAGCTCAACAACACGTAAGAGGCAAGCTAACAACAAAGATAAACACGAGAAAACATACAAACAACAACTGAACCCAAGAACACCCAAAGAACCCAATGTTTGAAAATGGGCTCTGATACTAAAGTGTAACTCCCCACTATGAGGCCCAGAGGACAAAAAAATAAAACAATAGAAAAAGCGAATATTTTTTATTTTTTTTTAAATAAATTAACCATTCAAATGAAAGGAGTAAACATGATGCTACTAAATAAAGATAAGATATATAAATAATAACTAGCTATAGTCCTCAAGGCCTCAAAATGATGTTACTCAAAATAACATTAACCATACATACAAGAACAAATGAAACATCTATAAATATGATAACATTGTCCTTTACAAAGGAACATTGATACATAATACATTTCCATGAGAATATATACATATAATCGTCGATTACATTACAAGGTATCCGAAAGGATATAATCTCCATGAGTACAACAATGGAGTGAATACACAAATTTGGTACATAAAGAAGGTCTTCAATCTCCCCATGAGCCATCACGATCAGGATGCAGCACGTACCAAAACCCAATGGGTGCATATATGATGCAAGAGCATCCCCAGTTGACAGCAATCTTGCATCAACCAAAAACATTTTCCTTTTTGTTTTGTTTTATGTTTGTAGTTTCAATTTTCCTTTCTGTCTGTCCTGGTTTTGGCTCATTGGATCCTATGGAGTTGGATTCTACTTGAATACTTGATCATCTTTCTTTCTTTCAGACCGCATCTCATTTGCATCTTTTTCCGGCAAGATATCGCTACCGGTTGTTCCTTTTTTATCGGTTGCCTAAGACTTATTCTGGTGATCTACCAGAACCCATTCTGAAGCTTGCGGAGCCTTGAGTGTTGATTTTGATGTTCCTTGGCGTGTGGCCGACCTTTTCCCATGATCTATGTTTCATCCTTTGGATTTTCCAGAGGAATCTCTGGTGAAGGCTAACATTGTTCATTTTGCACGTTAGGTCTTGTTCTTCGGGTTTTGATCCCTTTTGGGTTGGCCAAATCCTTTGGATCGATATATATATTTGTAATCATGCTTTAGAATGTAATCAATTTGGATCAATCACAATATCAGATAGATAGACTATGCCTAGAAGACAATTCAAGATTCCGATTGTGAACTATTCTACTAGGCCTGTGTGTCAATATGTTGTAACTCGATTGATACCAGCTGGATGTAATCAAATTTCATGCAATAAAACTATCTATTCTACATTGCCTCCATCATATTTGTGTGTTTTTGTTGTGTTTACTCTTGCTGACCAGTCCGGATTGATCTCTTTGAGGTCCCTCCTCAACGGTAACTACTTCAAGTGGTATCAGAGTGAACTTTCACTCCAGAGGTTGTGTGTCCTGAATTTTTTTGTTGTAGGGTGGTGGATTGTGGATCCGACCTGCAATTGCAGAGGGCTAGCATGAATCGTTGGTGTGAAGAGGAACTAGGAATGGTGAAGTGTGTGGGAATGCAGACCCTATTGTGATGGAGATGTTGTGAGGAATAGCAGCCCAGTTAGAAGTCATGGAGACAACCCAGAGAAGAGGCCAACATATTGAAGATGTAAGTGAAGAAGAAGGAGAAGAAGCCTTGGCAGAGCAAGTAAACCTACCGGTAGGTGATTCAGATGAAGAAAGGTTTTTAAGAGTTTTGAGTAGGGCGAACACTAAACCTCATTTTACCCCACCAAAAAATGATGGGAAGTTAGATTCGGCTAAATTGATGGATTGGATCTTGGAGATGGAGAAGTATTTTGATTTTGAAAACACTGCAGAAGAGAGGAAGGTGAAATATGCATGTACTTGGTTGAAAGGTCATGCATCTCTTTGGTGGGAGCATTTTCAAGTTCATAGACAAACAAGAGGTAAAAAAAACATTAAGACATGGAATCGGATGATTGCTAAGTTGAAATCAAAGTTTGTGTTAGCAAATTATCAAGTGGATTTGTTTCAAAAGTTGTAGAATTTGAGACAGAAGGAATCTAGTGTGAAGGAGTACACTGGAGCAATTTACAAGTTGAACATCAGATCCAGACATTTTGATGATGAAGTTGAACAAATTGCAAGATATTTGAATGGATTGCAGATGTCTATACAAGATGAACTCAGTATGATCAAATAGGAGAGTGTTGAAGAGGCTTTCCAGTATGCACTAAAGGCTTAAGAGAAATTGAACAAAAGACATGATCAAAGACAGATAGGTAGAGGTGGAAGGTTTATCGGAGGAAGATTTCAAGGAGGAAGATGATATACCGGAGGAAGAGGAACAAGTGCATATCTAAACAAGGACAAGGAAGTGAACAAAGAAGGTAATTCATATCGGACGGATGATAGAAATTTCTATTGGAGGAGAGAACCGAATGGTTACCGGAATGAGAACTTTGGAAGACAAGATAAGAGGACATTTAGAGGAACTTGCTTTAAGTGTGGAGGAGAAGGACACCATGCATTTGAGTGTAAGAAGACAGAGGCTACCAGAAGAGAAGCAATGGTGGAAGAAAACCCTACCATATCAGATAATAAACCAAAAGATGGAGAACTGTTGATGATGAGGAGAACTTTGTGTCATATCGGAGGAGATAAAGAACCCTTGCAAAGGAAGAATCTATTTAAAAATAGATGTAAGGTATCTGGTAAGTGTTGTAAAGTTGTTATTGATAGTGGTAGTTCAGATAATCTTGTTTTAGAAGAGATGGTGAATAAGTTGAAATTGGAGAGATTGAAACACCCTAAGCCTTATCAAATAGCATGGATTCAGGATGAACAAAAGTTGTTAGTAACTGAACAATGTTTGGTGAAATTGAGACATTGGGAATTATCATGATGATTTTTTGTGTGATAATATGCCTATGGATATTTGTCATCTTTTGTTGGGTAGACCTTGGCAGTTTGATAGACAGGCAATACATGATGGGAGGAAGAATACATACACTATTGTGGCCAATGGGATGAAGCAAACCTTGTCACCTTTGGAGGAACCTTTGAAGAATCAAGTCTGTACAAATACCAGAATCTGTTTAGTAGATGGAAGGAAATTCATGGATGGACTGAGACATGAGAATGTGTGTTTTTCCTTAATTCCTAAGAAGACTGAGAAACTGGAACCGCAAGAAGAACACCCAGAAGAGATAAGAGATTTGCTGACAGAATATGAGGACATCATTTCAAATAATGTACCTAATGGATTGCCACCCGTTACAAGTATTAGTCATTGCATGGACTTGGTTCCTAGATCTAGTTTGCCTAAAAAAGTTGCAAACCAGTTAACACCGGCAGAGAATGAAGAATTGAATAGATAAGTGCATGAGTTGTTGAAGAAAGGTTTGATCGGGGAGAGTCTAAACCCTTGTGCAGTACCAGCAGTATCAGCACCTAAGAAGAATGGAGAATGGAGGATGTGTACTGATTCAAGAGATAAACAAGATCACAGTGAAATACCGGTTTCCTTTGCCTAAGATGGATGACATCATGGACTGACTGAGTGGAGCAAAATACTTTACAAAGATAGACTTGAAGAATCGATATCACCAAATCAGGATCAGAGAAAGTGATGAGTGAAAGAAAGTATTTAAGACAAACGAAGGACTATATGAATGGTTGGTGATGCATTTTGGATTGACTAATGCATCGAGCACTTTCATGAGCTAATGAATGAGGTATTGAAGAAATTATTGGGGAAGTTTGTTATTGTGTATTTGGATGACATTCTGATTTTTAGTAAAAGAAAAGAGGAGCATTTTTTGTAGTTACAGCAAGTTTTGCAGAGGTTGAGAGGAGAAAATTTGATGATCAATATCAAGAAGTGTACTATCATGAAGGATGAGTTAGTCTATTTAGGATTTGTGATATCTAAGGATGGTTTGAAGATGGACCCTGAGAAAGTGAAAGTAATCGTTAAGTGGCCTACACTTGAAAGCATTGGGGAGGTAAGATCATTTCATGGATTTGCTAGTTTTTACCGGAAGTTTATCAAAAATTTCAATTCAGTTTGTAACCCTATGGCTGAGACCATGAGAGGAGATTGGAAGGAATTCAAGTGGACCACTGGAGCAAACAAAATTTTTGAATTGTTGAAGTAGAAAGTGACAGAGCAGCCTATGATAGCTTTACCAAATTTCAATAAAGTATTTCAAGTGGATTGCGATGCAAGTGGAACATCAATTGGAGCAATTTTGAGTCAAGAAGGGAGAGCAGTAGCCTATTTCAGTGAGAAATTGAATGATGCCTGGAAGAGATATTTAGTGTATGATCAAGAATTTTATGCCATAATTCAAGCCTTGAAGAAATGGAGACACTGCTTGTTTCCTAAGGAGTTTGTGTTGTATACAGATCATCAAGCTTTGTAGTATTTGAGCAGTCAGAGTAAGTTGAATCAGAGACATATGAGATGAGTAGAATTCTTGTAGAGTTACACCTTTGTGTTGAAGCATAGAAGTGGGAAATCTAACAAAGTTGTTGTGCATTGAGTAGGAGAAGAAATTTGCTAATAGAGATGAGAGTGACAGTATTAGGCTTTGAATATTTGAAGACCTTGTATGATGAAGACCCAGATTTTGAAAAACCTTGGAAAGCATGTAATGAATCGGTTATGGTTGATAGGAGCAAATGGTTGGATAATTTCATTCAGGATGGGATGTTAATCAGCGGAGTTCAGTTGTGCATACCTAAGAGTTCCATGAGAAAGAACCTAATGAAAGAGAAACATAGTGGAGGCTTAGCTAGACATTTTGGCATTGACAAAACACTTGCATTAGTGAGTGAGCAGTACTTTTGGCCCCAAATTCATAAGAATATTAAGAGATATGTTCAGAGTTGTAGAGTTTGTCAAGTTGCAAAATGTAGTAGTCTGAATGTGGGATTGTATAAACCTTTGACAATACCGGTAAGATCTTGGAAGGATATAAGCATGGATTTTGTACTTGGATTGCCTAAGACACCGAGAGGGAATGATACTATATTTGTGGTAGTGGATAGATTTTTGAAGATGGTCCATTTCATACCTTGTAAGAAGACATCAGATGCATTGCATGTAGCATACCTATTTTTCAAGGAAGTGGTAAGATTGCATGGATTACCTAAGAGCATAGTTTCAGACAGAGACACTAAGTTTGTTGGCTATTTTTGGAGAACACTTTGGAAAAAGATGAAGACAGATGTTAAATTCAGTTCTACTTTTCATCCACATACTGATGGAGAGACAGAAGTTGTTAACCGGAGTTTGGGAAATTTGTTGAGATGTTTAGTGGGAGATAAAACTGGAAGTTCGGATTTGATCCTTGCACAAGAAGAGTTTGCCTACAACAATTGAGTGAATAGAAGTACCAGAAAAACACCTTTTGAGATTCTTACCAGAGTGCATCCTATAGGAATATCATAATTGAAAGACATTAGCAATGAAAACCGGAAGAGTTCAAAAGCAGAAGATTTTGCATATCACATGGCAGCATTGCACATTCGGGTTAAACAACATTTGGAATACATGAACAACAAATATAAGGAGAAGGCAGATGAGAAGAGGAGACACAAGGAATTTGAAGTTGGTGATGAAGTGATGGTATATATGAGAAAAGAGAGATTCCTGGTTGGAACTTATAATAACTTGCAAATCAAGAATTTTGGACCCTGTAAGATTTTGAGGAAGTTCAGTTCTAGAAATGCATATGAAGTGGAGCTACCAGATAGTCTAAGTATTTCACCTATAGTCAACATTGCAGACCTTCATGAGTACCATGAACTAGAATTCAGTGAGGACAGTGTTGCAAACCTTGAGAAACAATTACCCTGGAAAGAACCGGATCAGATTGAAGAGATTTTGGACAATAGGATTGCGGGAAGTACCCAGAACAGTCAGTACAAAGAATATCTTGTGAAGTGGAAGGGCAGACTAGTTGAAGATTCATCTTGGATTACTCAGGCAAAAGTAGACCGCCTTGGTTTCCCTCTGACCCCAGCAAAGTGAGAGGTTGACTTTGTCATTAATCCCAAATGTCTAATGCAGGAGCATCCCCAGTTCACAGCAATCTTGCATCAACCAAAAACATTTTCCTTTATGTTTTGTTTTATGTTTGGAGTTTCGGTTTTCCTTTCTCTGTGTCCTAGTTTTGGCTCATTGGATCCTGTGGAGTTGGATTCTACTTGAAGACTTGATCATCTTTCTTTCTTTCAGACCGTATCTCATTTGGATCTCTTTCCGGCAAGATATTGCTACAGGTTTCCATGATAGTTTCTTGTTACCAATTGTTCCTTTGTTATCAATTGCCTGAGACCTATTCCGATGATCTACTGGAACCCATTCTGAAGCTTGTGGAGCCTTGAGCATTGATTTCGATGTTCCTTGGCATGTGGCCAACCTTTTCTCGTGATCTATGTTTCATCCTTTGGATTTTACAGAGGAATCTCTTGGTGGAGGCCGACCTTGTTCATTTTGCACGTTAGGTCTTGCTCTTCGGGTTTTGATCCCTTTTCGGATGACTGAATCCTTTGGATCAATATATATATTTTTAATCATGCTTTAGAATGTAATCAATTAGGATCAATCAGAGTATCAGATAGATAGATTGTGCCTAGAAGATAGATCTTTCGATTCAAGGTCCCGTTTGTGACCTATTCTACTAGGCCTGTGTGCTAGTATGTTGTAACCTGGTTGTTACCAGTTGGATGTAATCAAATGTCATGCAATAAAACTATATGTTCTGCATTGCCTCCATCATATATGTGTGTTTTCGTTATGTTTACTCTTGCTGACCGGTCTGGATTGATCTCTTTGAGGTCCCTCCTCACCGGTGACTGCTTCAATATAGCAATCCACCCAACCATGTGGTACCATCAGGTCCACCCCCTGTGCTAGGAAGTATCAGCTAGACCCAAGAGATAGAAGGAATTTCAAGATGATACAAAGACTCTCGCAAGGCTCATAAGACTAAAATCACAAGAGACCCACAAGGCTATAATCACAAGAACTCAAAAGACAAAACAACCAACTTCCAGAGGCCCAAGCAGTCTATAGAAGGACAAAACCAAGAGAGACCACTAGGTGTACAATAGGGAAGAGTGTCATCACAAGGTTGTCATGAGTTAACCTAATGAGTCTTCACTAGGTCTTGGCCCCCTTCCTGGGTTACCCTGGTGACCTCTACCGACCCCCGACCCCCAGACAAACTCTAGTGGAGCACACCAACCTTTCGAAGGAACAAAATTGGTGGATGCCATCCCAGGCCTTCTCAACTTACCCTACACCTATACAAGCATTCAGAAGTAAGAGAGGCAACAAAGTTAATCTTTTTTAATGTGAGCTAGCTACCCACCCAACTTCATTATTTTAAAATTTCACTTGATTACAAACTCTCATTGAGTTACCCCGATGACCACTTTGGGTCCCATCCCCCAATGAAAGCCACTTCCCCCTGAATTGTACTTAGGAATCCAAAATTCAACACAAGGTCAACGACACCTAAACAACTCCAAGAATCTAGACCTCTCTACCATAGCAACGATGACTAACTTGCTAGAACAAGATTACAAACAAGGAAGTCTGATGCTACAAGGAAAGATTGACTAGCATAAAAGTCATACATGACACTAATCACATTACATATAATGACAATGAGAAATCATCCACAAATAGGAACTCAAACATCCTCCTAGCCTCTAGAAGAAAATTTCATTAAAACAACATATCCGAGTATCCCTCTATGATAGATAAGAACCAAAAGAAAATACAAGGTGTCATAATGCCAAACAAAGAGAATTCCAATCATAATAAAATACCAATGAGAGACCATAATTAACTTCTATACATTAATTAAGTCAATTAATTTGGTTTCAATAACCCAAAATTTAAAACATTATAACTCGTTTCCTTCCTAATAATTTGCCCAATAAAACTGACATTTTATTATTCCAAGAACATTGTAATTCATTCCTATAATTTTGCTTTCATTATTTTGATCAACAACAAATTAAATGAAGGATTATCCAAGTTCATAAGGAAAATAAATACATATATTTACATATATATATATAACATAAATTATCCTAAACATAACTGTAATTAAACTCATATATTTGCACAGAAGCAAACTGAATAAAGCATGGATTCATTGCAATAACACACACACACACACACACACACACACACACACACACACACACACACACACACACACACACACACACACACACACACACACACACACACACACACACACACACACACACACACACACACAGATATATATATATATATCAAACAAAATAAAAAGACAAACGCCAGAGATTTTTTTAAAAATAAACATTATTAAAAGACATAATAAAAAAACTTAGCATATCGATTTTAACAATGGACATTACCCTACGAATAAAGCAACATGAAAAATTCATTGGCAGGGGGTGAGGTAAATACCCACGCTTGTGGTCATGACTTCCCCACGACCTGTGGGAGAAGCCATCCCATAACATGGAAAATGGCTCCCCACGGCTGTGGGAAGAGCCATCCCACGACGTCGGTAATGTCTCTCCATAGTCGTGGGGTAATTCATCCCCACCGTTGTGGGTTGAGGATCCCCATTACCTGTGGGTTGAGCCTCCCCACAGCGTGGGGTTGACCAACGAATTCAAAAAAAATTAAAAAAATAAAATAAATAAAAATCACCATTTAAAACAAAACAATTCTATAGCCAAAAAATTATGTTGAACATTTAATGTTCGCAATCCGTAATTTATAGATACAGGATAATTTATTTATTTTTAAGAAAAATCCAAATTAGAATTTTATAACAAATTTCAATAATTGAAATCTGCACTTTAACTATAATTTCAAATCAACATAACCATAATTTCGAGAGACATAAACAAACAATGCCATGCATTTTTTTCATTAAAATAAAACAAAATCCAGATTTCAAAGAACGATATTATTTTAAAGAAAAGAAATAGACAAGGATTGACCAGGCAGAATTATAGACACAGAGACTTTTAAACCATCAACGCATTACCCAAAATCTCCAGATTCACAATTTACATTTAGTTTAACACAGATTCGGAGATAATTTCAATAACCCAGTTTCCTCATTTAACAGACAATCCATAAAATTTTCTCTTTTCAGATAAATAAAAAAACTAATTTCATTCAGACTAAAAGGAATTTTTCCATGCAAAACAAGTAAATCTGGAACCCTACCTCTTAACACTGTTCGGATATCAAGCACAGCAGTAGAAGCAATATTCCTTAGGAAGATCTATGGCTATCGAACATGATACACAAGGCACAAAAATCCAGAAGCTTCAACAAAATCTTTTAAACCCTTTTCACTAATTCCTCGGCAAAACCCAAAACAAAACTCCGTTGTTCCCCAATTTCTTCTTCCCAAACCAGATTTTCCCAAAATTCTTTTCAAAAAACCTCATAACCAGGAATTCATGTGCACCGAAAAGTTCACAAGAATCCCAAAGTTTTTCTTCCCCTAAAATAATCCCCAAAAAGCATGCAGATTCCACACATTAATTTCATTAATTAATTAATTTTATTTTTTTTGGTAACTCACACACATGCAAATTTTAAATTTTGAAAACAATTAATTATTTATTATCTTAAAATTAATTTTTCATTAACATCATAAAATTCATAATTAATATTCAATACCCTTTTAATAAATAATTATAAAAGAGTAGATTAGATTAAATCACTTAACTAATTTAATTAACTAAATATAATAATGCACAATTTTTAATTAATTAATTAATCTTTAATATTTAAGTACCTTTAAAATATTAATATTTATACTTTCTTGCTAATAAAACATTACACTAACACAAGGGTAAGGGATTGAGAGTAACAACTCAAAATGCCAACAGGACCAATACTGACATGACCGGCAAACAATGAACAAGGGTACCTGAAAGGGGTCTTGTTCCCGTAGGAACCATGATACAACAAGGGTCTTACCGATAACTCCAATTTCCACTTTACCACTGGGTTATAGAGCACGCTCAGACCTGAAGGTTCAAGTGGAGTGGATGCTCAGTACCTGCAGCTGCATAAACAAACTATTGAACATCTACATATAACTATATAATATCATACCATGAAAAGGAAATGGAAGCGATGTAGGTTGCCCATAAAGAGCAGTGCGGCGCTTTTCCCTTTAACACAAGCACATCAAGGATAAAACATAGTGTACGGTCAAAATAAATAATTATCGATAAACATAATGATTAATTCCTAACATCACATATATAATCCATCTCAATGATCATCTAACTACCAGAGAATAGATAACATAAAATAATCACATCATAGTCAACAATATGGAAATCATCATTATTCCAACGATCCAGAGAGTATAAAGTATAAATGTCACATATGAGTCCATAAGACATAAACAAACATCATATCCAAATCAAAATCGACCAACACAAAAAGGGTCAAAACCACATAGCAAACTTAAAGCCACAAAGTATGACAAGCCAAAAGAAAGAGGGCACTACAAAATCAGATTTCCAAAGAGGTATTTAGCCATAAAAATTTTGAATTATATTTCCTGTTGAAAATATCAATATATATAATACTTATTGAGGTATTTTTTTGTATGAATCTGTACATGAGAGTTCCAAATAAGATACATTTCAAATTTTATTTCCATATAATATATTAGATGATATGTTAAGGCTGCAAGATTTGGTAGTTTGATAAGGCCCCCCAATCTTGATTACATCATATGGCATCAGTTTAGTTGATTGTTGGGGTTTTGTTGAGAGTTGAAAAAAGAGATGTGAGAAAATTTATTTATCAAAAGCATGAAATATTTTATTTTTGTAGGCATGAGAGAGAGTTTATAACTTTTTATCCTCCACCAAAGCTAAACATGGGTAGGCAGTGTACAACTTCTTCCACTAAGAGAGAGTGGGTAGAAGGGTTTTTGAAGATGTTTTTGTAGTAATAGAGTTTGAGAAGGTTGCAATAAATAAAGAAGATAAAGAGGAATTATTTTTGTAGTCACATAAATCTATCCATTTTAATTTATTATTTGATTAAAAATCCACTAACCATCAATTAATTAAATTAATATTTAATTAATTCATCTCCAAACATTCTTATATTAATTAAATAAATTATTCAATTTATTTTAATTAATTGATTAAATCAAATTCCATTCAATTAATTAAATAAAATCAATTTATTTAATTAAATCCCCCTTTTCCTCTTTTAAATAAATTAAATAAAACATTTATTTAAATCATTATCCCCACCCCACTTGCATTTTCCTACAAATGCAACTTGCACATATTTTGAAATAAATGAATTTTTATTTTAAATAAAATCCTATTTTCCCTCACCCACCAAATCCACTTGCAAAATCTAATCCCCTTCTAGATTCTTCTAACCCCTTCCTAATTAGCCTAATCCATCCCCTAATTATTGTCACATTCCTAAGCAAAATGGAGTCACTTCTCAAATGACCCAAAGTCTTGGATAACCATTGAAGGTTTTCAACCTTCAACCACCAAAAACCCCAAAGTCTTTGAAAACCATTAAAGGCTTCCAACTTTCAACCACTTAATCCCCAAAGTCTCTAATAACCATTAATGGTTAACTCAAACCCTTCCACATGGTTAAAACATTTGTTTTGACTCAACCTCTACTCAACCCAAGGGTCTCATCAGGTCATTAATACTTTGACCATGATTATCTCTTAATCATTTGCACAAAGTTTTATCCTTGGATTAACTCCTAATTTAGTGGGTAAACCTAATTTAGACTTGACCCTTAGCCTTTAGATAACCATGAAGTCTTCTCAGGCCTTTAATGCCTCCAACCTCTTCTCTCAACCCAATCCTGTGTTGACACTTGTCACTATTTTATTGGTGCCAATTGTGCACATGGATCCCCAACTTTCAAGCTTGACCCTTGATTAAACCTTTCAATCCTGGCCATCCATTGCTCCATTTTTCCTATAAATAGAGCCCATTCCTTCATAATCCAGATCCTGAAACTTGTGTGCATCTAAGCTATAGACATTTTAGAGAGCATTTTAGCATAAACAATCTAATCTTTTGTCTTTTGGTTAAAATATATCATTTTAGCATTAGCATTAGCTTTTTATTTCACATTTAGAGCTATATTACAATCTCAATCCTCCATAAGCATCCATAGTGCAAAAAGCTGCTGAGAGCTACACTATTTTGGAACTTGGAGAGGAGAGGAACAAGGGAGAAGGAGCTAATCTCATGCTAAGAGATAGTTGGAGATGTCTCATTGTCTTTACTTCTTTAGTTAGATTCATTAGCATGTTTTTAGTGTCTCTCTTGGAATGCCTTCATATGTTTTAGTTTTTGATTGACTAACTCTAACGTCTTGTGTGTTTTGTGTTGTTTGATCATAAACTAACATTTTGTCATTTAGGAGGGCATCAATTTTAAATAGAAGAAAAGTGGCTTGAAACAATTACCAATGGAGATGAGAAGACAAGCATCACAATGAAGGATGAGAAGGTGAATATTGTAGTTATTGGTGACAAGGGAAGCATTGTAGCAGTGAAAGAAGAGGTAAATTTTATTATATTTTATGATAAAATTCATTTTCCTTCATTTACAATAATGAGGGTTGAATAGTGTGAAGAAGAGTAGATGGAAATTTTCAATCTTCATTGAGTTGTAGGTGTAGATTTGTATAAAAATGTTGCAACTTCTAATGTGGATGATGTGAGATTTTGATGGAGGGGGCTAGATAATGGTGGTTTGTATCCCAAAAAGTAGAATATTATATGAGAAAGTCTTTAGAGGAGGATTGTTCATGGTGAATACAATTCCACAAAAGGAAAGTTGAAGAATGTGTGCACTTGGTGGAGGAGGAGGACCAATGTACCATATAAATGTTGGAACAAACAAAAGAAATAAAGATAAATTATGGTACCTGTAGACACCTAAAATTTATTAAATTAATGTTTAATTAATTTAAGTCTGTCATCATAATTAACCAATTTAATTGTGTTAATTCCCTTCTTCTCAAGGTTAATTAAATCAAATTTAATCAATCTTGTCACTATAGTCCAATAATTAATTTATCAAATAAATTAATCATTTCTCTATTTTTCTAAAGTCAACCAAATCATTAAGTCTTCTAAATTCCTCTTAATAAATTAATTCTAATTAATTAACTTAATTCATGTGATTCCTACAAATCACTTTTCCTCATCCCCACTTGCCTAATTAATTCTTCCTTAATCATACTTATCATTATTCTCCAATTTTATATTCCTCCATTCATGTCATGCCACCTTTGATCCTTTCAAGGAAATTCAAATTCCTTGAATCTCCCCATGCATCCTCTTACCAAAGAATTTGTAATTCCTTTATCCATTTAGTCTTCCCACACATGCTTTATTTTGGATTTTTTAAATCCTCTCTCCTTTCCCCAAGGAATTTTATATTTATTTTTATTCTTCCAATGCACCTTAATCCATGTCTCCCAACCCAAATCAATCTCAACCCTCCATACCAAAATCAATCTTGGCGCTCAATTGGCCTCCCCCAAGCTATAAATTGGAGTCTCATTTCCTAACAAATCACTACATGGAATCTTCTTCTAATCTTATGTTACCCCTTTCCTCCTCTATCTTCTTCTATCATATCCACATAATGTCCCCATAATATCCAAATAATCCCTTATCCAAGAAAAAGTTTTTTTCATCCAAATCTATCCATTCCTCATCCATCATAATCCAAAATCCAATCCTAATCCACCAATCTTGTTATACATTTGGTCCACATCCATCAAGAAGAGCACATCCAATCAAGTGGATCAATAGGGCGCCTCTACTTCATCATTCGTTCAATCGGAGGAACAAGAGAGATCTTCTCTTGCAAGGTAATAGTGTTAGTTTTATTGTTTTTATTTGGTTTCCATATCATTTGAATTTAAAATAACCTGCTAACCTTGTTAATGATTTCCCTTGGTTCATTTTGACATGCCCGGTGGGACCTATGTCCCGAAAATCTAACCATTTTTGCAGGATTTTCATCATGTCTAGTTGCAGGGTCCAGATTAGCATGAGAGTCTGCAAATCAGCGCGTGCGCCATGGATTTAGCGCGTACGCTACTGATTTGGAAAAGGCGTGAGTGCTTTAGTGTGTGCATTTCAAATTTAAAATTTTAATAACCTACCCTTTTCTACAAGTTGTATTTCAGCATGTCCGATTTAGTAAAGTTTTTCATACTTTCTGTTTTTAAGCACATAAAATCTTTAAAAAAAAAAATTTGATAATCAAAAAAAATTATTTTCGTAATTTTATTTTGTTTACAATTTTTGCGAAATCAACGTGTGCACAAGCGTTTTGGCGCCTGCAATTTTGTTCAGTGCGTCTGTTGTCCCCTTTTCCCGCCTTCAGTCAAATTTAAAATTTGAATTTTTTGAAATTTTTCTGCTAATCATTTATGTTACAGCACGTACGCTCGCGGTTCAGTGTGGGCACTTCTGCATCAGCACGTCCGATCAGGTATAGTCATAGTTCAAATTTTTGAATTTAAATTAAGTTTTTCTCCCACTTTTTTATTTTTGCGTAGGCGGCGAACTTACTTCAGCATGTGCACGAGTGAATCAGTGCCTGCACAGGCATCGTAGCACGTCCACCTATGGAACAACACCTGTGATGTATCCCTTAGGGATTTAGTTGCTGATCAATTTTTGAGTCCTGCACGTTTGCACCATTTGTCCAAGACAAAAAAAAAAGATCAAACTACTAATATTGTTTTCTTGCAGCACGCATGCCAAAAAATCATTTTTCCACTAGTTTAGTCTCATTTTATGCTTTCTAGAATAAAAAATCTTATTCATGTAGGACTAAAATAAATCATTGTCTTTTGTGTCTTGTGCAGTTGCACATTTGGTGTCAGGTGGACCCACCGTTGCACTCTAGTATCCTCTCCCCTCTCCTTCGTGGACCTTGGGTGTAAGAGAACGAGTGATCGACAACACCGTCTTTTTCATTTTTGTAGTTGAGGGGTATTCTTGATTGGGGATTTCATCACCCCACAAGGGTATCTCGAATTGGGACATGTCGGGGATATCGACTCTCCCGATGTGATCTCGAATAGGTTTTTCGAGCCGCTATATAAATAAGTTGGTCAGGTGGCTAGAGTGCTGAGTGAATTTGACGTATGTGGGGGCCTTCCCTACACCAATAAGCTCAGTCAAAGCCTTAAGTGTCTTTCTTTGAGAATCCATCGTGAGATTGGTGATCCCTCGAAAATTAAACTAGACACTAGTTTTAGTAGCCAAAATCCTACATTCGATAGTTGAGGGGATGTGGATCGTACCCCGAAGTTACTCCTCATGTATCCACTCAAGATGAGACATAAATTCCCCATCTAATAGATCCTTGGATCTTTGGGGTAAGAGAATTTGGTATGCCCAAGAAGTGATTGTCATGGAGGGCAGCCAGTGCTACCAAAATCTCTATTTGTCCGCCTGAGTGAGGTATTGCTTATGCGAGGGGCCAATCAAGTGGTTTCCACTTTCCAGCCTAAGTTGTGTTGTCTTCAGGTGTCTTCATTTGTGTTATACCTATAAAATATGTTTGGGATAATCTAGGCCCCCACGCTTATCATAAAGTGTTATCTTGGCCAACGTGTATTCATAGCTTGATATCTCTTGCAAAGTCAAAAACAAGTCCACCATCCCCGCATTTAACCAAACCCCCCCCCCTTCCTTCAAATTCCACCTTTTCATCATCAAACTTCTATTCCCTCATCTTCATCCATATCAAATCCCTAATCCATCCATCTAAACAATCATCAATCCCCATTCAATATCTCTATTCTATCATTAATCCAATCTTGGGTAACCTTCCCCTTCTTCTGCCTTTCATCAATTCATTCTCTCATAATCATTATCCTTCCACCTTTGAGGACTTATCACATCAACCTAATCAATCTCAATCAATCCTAATCAATCCAATCAATCAAATTATCCAATCATCTAATCATACAATCAATCAAACAACATCATCCTAAGGTTAATACTTTGTGAAAGTTTGATTTAGACCTTTATCTTCAATTAATAATCGATTATAAATTGGCTCTTGTGCTTGGAAAAGAATCTCCCCCAAGTACCTTTTCTTAATCATTTTGGGTTGATAAAACCCTAATCCTTTTACCCTCCTTTGCTTAGGAACATAAGGCTACCCTAAGTAGAAGAAGGTTTGATCAATTGAAAAGGTCTAGGATTTACCTAGCTTAGTTGTCACCTTGCTTGTGGTCCACATCATCAATTCCCATCTAAGTCCTAGTCTAGGGTCTAAGGTGTCATTCTAATCTAAATCAATCTTTTTCTAATCCAAGGACCAATCCAATCTGAATTTTCTAGTCCTCATCTTCATCCAACATCACCACCTTTCTCACATGGCTACCCAAATTCCACATCCAAACTTCAAGGCTTGGTATGAGAAGATTCTCATGGAAGTTCACGAACCACCTCAAACTTCCTACCAAGTCAATCCCATAACCTCCCACCCATCTATCATATCCCCATCCATTTAATCTCAACACACTATATCCAATCCCAATTTACATCATCTCTTATCCTTCCTCTACCTTTTACAAGGGAAATCCATCTTAATCCCCATCTATATCTTCATATTATCCCTCATCCACATACCCCTCTAATCCAATATGTATACCTCCATCTACCCTCCCATCCACATCTCAATCCCCATCTTTTTACAACACCTTCATTACCTCTACTCCCCATCTAAATCATTTACTCCATAGTCCTCCAAGCCTTAATCCTAATCCCCCAATCCATAATACCAATCCCCCATCTAATCTGAAATATCCACATAATCCTAATCCTCAAAAACCAGCATCATCCCCGTCCTCCAAGTCCTTAATTTGTAATCTTATCAAAGGCATGCTACCAAAGGAGACAAAATCCCCACCTCAAAACAAAGTTGCCAAAAATCCTCAAGTCCTCCATCCACCTCCATCACCTCCAAATCAAGACGAATCTCAATCCCCCCAGCTTCATGATAACACCATCACTCCATCTACCCAAGTCAAAGCTTCCATATCCTCCTCCATCATACAATCCCCACAACTCCAAACATGCCAAGAGCTTGTTCCAATGCATGCTAGCATAGATTCATCTTCACCTCAATATCAAAGCATCTATCCATCTCATGATACCTCTCCATCTCAAAATCCATATCTCCCCTCCACTCCATCTGATGATCTCATCCCCTCCACTTCCTCTCATGATCATATGATCCCTCCATCCAATCCTCTCCCTTCATCGCATGGTCCCCTTCCATCTCAAGATACAATAGTCTCTCCCACTCCACCAAGTGTTCCCCTCCCAAGTCAAGATCAAAAGATTCCTTCCTCTCCATCTCATGATCCTAATCCCACACATGGTCCTAATCCACCGCATGATCCCAATCCTTCACAAGATCCCATCACCCCTATCCAATCTATCCATTAATCCCATACCTATCAACTCGACTCTTCCACCTTCATCCATTCTAGTTTTCTCCAAGAGCTTACAATCCCTTCTAAAAACCATCCCCCTAAAAATGGACTCGCATCTTGTTTCTGAAATAATAAGTATCCTATTGGGAAAGGAAACACTCAAGATGTCAGTACATCTCCTATTCCTCTTAAATCCAAGATCCCTTCATATAAATCAAAATCCCACCATTCCCTATCATTAATGTCCATCTTAAGACCCTATGTTCCAAAGTTAAATCCTCCATTCCTTCCATCCATCTTGGGTCCTTACATCCCTCTATCCACCACTTCATCACCTCAAATAATCCCTAAGCAAGATCAACAAAGGCACGCATCATTTAATCCCTCCCAACACTTTCCCTCCATCATCCCACCATCCATAAAATCCCTAGGACATCCATCCTCATACACTTGTACCATTGCTATTAAAAGCAATTTGAATGCCAAATCTGAAAAGCATAAAGTCAAGAATCCACAAAAATCAAAGGATCAACATGTCCCCTAAAAAAGACATGCTCAAGAAAAGAAAAATATGATCCAAAGGAAAGAAAAATCCAAAAGGCCACAAAGGCCCCAAAAGAAAAAATCAAAAACTATGTGGATTCCCAAACTACTCATAGAAGCAATGCATCTCAAAGTAAAATCCAAATTGGCATCCAAACTTGTTAATCTAAAAGCTCCCTCCACTCATAAGTCCTCCAATCCCCCATTTTCAGAATCCATTTTTGGTCCTTGCGTCTCAAAATCCACTATCTTAAGTGCATCCCCCCCTTCATCTATTTTGGGTCCACATTTCCCAAAATCCACATTTGATCCTCCATCTCATTCAAAACCTCCTCCTCTCCAATTCCACCACCCTTTAAGGTGTGTGCCAATAATGATCTTCCAAAAGTTTCTCAAAACCCCATCCATTATCCAAAATACATTTTTCATAATCACATTCCTTTAGTCCAAACCTTTGCATAAATCCTTATCCCCTCCATATTTCATCCATTCCATATCCCCATCTATTTCTACCAACATCTACGAGCATACCTCCATCTATTTTGGTTTAATGAAGCACATCTTTAAGGGATACTTTCTATAGACCTATATGCTTGAGTCCTTCCTCTATCCTATCACACATCCACTATATTCCAAATCCACTTATCTACATCCACTTATCCTCATCCCTATCCATCCAAACTATTCCCAAAAATATCAAAAATATCAAAAATTAACAAAAAATTAAAAACAAATTCATCCAATGGTGAAAACCACTTCTCGTGGTGCCCTGGGCAAGTACCATGATGAAAACTTGGAAAATAGGCATCATGTGTAATCCCTCCTTCTCTTGCAATCTACACTTGGGGGAAAGCTTCATCCAAACCATCCTACCATTCACATCACCCATATCCCTTATCCTATATCCACATCCTATCTAATTTCATCCTCATTTCCTATCTTTGATCTTGACTATCCTATCCATATCCTCCATCGCATATCCCTCATCCTATCCAAATCCATTCTCCATCCATAACCTTTATCTTTATCAAGATAGAGGAAAAATAATGTTCATGCATGCTTTGGAACACACAAGACTTATTCCTCTACCATCCATATCCATTACACGTTATCCTTCCATCTCATACATCTTTATCCACCATCCTTCCATCCTTAATTCCACTACCTCTAGTGTGGGGCATTGCACTCCTTTGAAACATATTCATTGGGTCTCTATCATCCTATATTTCATCCTTTAGTCATCCATATTCTATCACTATCGATCTATTTAATCCCTCCATCTCCTATTCAATTAATCTATTCCTCCATTCCATCCTTTTACCAAGCCTTGGTTCTCCCTTGTCATTGGTCCCTATCCATTTACCCTATATCCACAATCCAATCCTATCATTTCAAATCATTTATCCTCCTTTGATCCTATCCAATCCATTTATAATCCACATCAAACTAAGCTTTCCCCATCACACCAATATTTTCCCATCTATCTAAGCTTATATAGACTTGCGCATAATTTAAACACCCATCCATACTATGCTAGTCAAATCCAAGCAGCAATCCTCTCATCTATAGACCCTACAAAACCAACTTATCTGTAGCCTTCCATCAATCTATCCACACCCTACCCATCGGGATGCATCCTTCCCATGTCTAGCAATTTATCCAAATCTATCACCTCCCCATCGGGATGTATCATTCCCATGTCCGGCAGTCTATCCAGATCCATGTCCTCCTCTGGGCAAGAGATGTCAGTTGGCCATGTGCATGTTTTTTTTTGTGCATGATTGCGATTTTTTCTTTGATTTTTATCTTGTGTCCCAGGACTATACTTGTTCATGGTTTCCTCGATCATCCTATGTCTTGGTATGTCTTGGTGGGTGTATAATGGGGCATAGTTTTTATGGTATGGTGTGTTTGATGGTTTCTCTTGTTTGATCCTTCAGTCTTGCATTTACATCATCGTCGGTGTCTGTGAGCCTGTGTGCATTGAGATACCTATTGTCTGAGAGTCTAGTCCACGCCTTGGATTTTCATGACATCCTGATTCCTATACTCAATGGTGTAGATCATCTTTGGCAATATCAAAACTAGGTTTGCTCTCCATATCTGCACAACAAGAAATCCTATCCACTTCATTTCGTTCATCCATCTCAGAGACCAATTCATTTATTCCCTCTTTCATCATCTTCATTCTTTTATTATCTAATCTTCTATATCCATTTCAAGAGAACACCCATGTTCTTTGAACTTGCTTGTCCTCTCGAGGGGGCATACCACTACTTCCTCTTCATCCTTCCTCTGCATCATTCTTCCTCATCTCATGACTGGGGCATTAAGCTACTAGTCCTTATCCTCATCATCTGATGACTACTAAGAGGGGGGGTGAATTAGTATACCCAAAATTACTGAACTTAAACGCTTAAATAGTTTAGCAGTAAACCGGTATAACAGTTTTACCAACAAACCGGTTAGCACAAATGCAAACCAAATAGCAAATAAGGCATTCATCCATAGAATCACAATCACCATAACACAATATATTTTGACGTGGAAACCCAAATGGGAAAAACCACGATGAGATGAAACTCACAAGTAACTATCTGCAGAATAGTAACCAGATCGATTAAGGTCATACAATGTTCTTTACCAGAACATATCCTATTAGGAATCTCAATCTCTGTTAGGAGATAAGTCTGATTAAAGACTACCTTGTGAGAGGATTTCAGATCCACAGTTGTGAACCACCTGGCTAGAGGATTTACAAAGGCTTTGATAGGCCTACCCAGTTAAGGGTTGCAGACTTGTCAAAGATGTGAGTAATCAACAAGTGGGTGATCTAAATACTAGCACAATATGATTGGTTAGATCCTTGATAGCTCATTGTTAATGCATTTCAGCATTACTTCAGTCTTCAATATCTTCACACTTTGATTCTTCACACAGACCTAATCTTCTTCTGTGATCGCACATGCAAAAACTTCATCAACCACACAAAAACCTTAACACTCACTAAAACCCTGGACATGATGTCCTTATAAAGGAATCTGATTTCATGTTGGTCCAATAGAATTACATTGCAAGTTCCTAGGTTCATTGCATCTAGACACATTTGGTAACACAACACAAAATCATCATCAAAGTGTCAGTGGATGGTAACTCATCATTAAAATACCAATTGGTAACTCATCACAGAGTATTACCAGTTCATACAACTTTATCGATTACCGGTTGGAAACTTATCACAAAGTAATACCAGTTCAAATATTAAACCGATTACCGGTTAACAAAAATGAAGACTGGGAAAATGATAACTGTCGCTTCAGTTCCTTTGTACCGCTTGAGATCCTCAAACCGCTTGAGGTCTTCATACCGCTTGGGATCGGTAAACACTTTCTGCAAAAACTGATAGCCTGAAGGCTATAATACATAATACCGGTTTGGAACAAATACTAGTTGACCATAACTCATACATACAAAAAGTGATCTCAAAGCAAGTGTGTGTCCATCAATGACAATCACAACAACATCATCAAAAATGCCAACAATCTGCCCCTTTGGCATTGATGGCAATGCTTAGGAAAAATTTTGACATCTAAGTGTTTTACAACAAAAATATGCCATAATCAAAATTACTCCCCCTAAGCATATACACTACCCCTTTTGCAAAAAATACAATGTATACTACTCCCTTATAGAGATAAACATGAAAGTATACATAACATGCATCAAAATTTTAAATACAAAATACTACTCCCCCTTTGCCAACAATGACAAAGTATAGCTGAATAACCCATGTTTCCATTATCATTAAAATCATAAGAGTTTATGACAATAAAGAGTGAAACTTGTCAAAAACTTATTTAAAGTCCTGCATAAATGTCTTCATGGATAAAGACCATGACTCAAGCAATGAGTTAGCAACCTCACTTTCCATTTGCATCTGGAAAACCTATTCCTCCATGGTATCCAAGGTACTCATCTCTTGAGTGACCGTTAAGGCATCCAGATTGAGATAGCATTTTTGAAGTATTTGCAGTCTTGGCAGTAGAACCAGTTGAAGTTCCTGCAAATCTCGTGTCCGATTGCTGATTTCTAACTCTATTCTTGCAGTCTAGAGTTGAAACTAGTGAACGGTTTTCCCAAATGTGGTGAAGGAATCATACGGTGTCTTGAAGGTGCTTATATATGCTTGCAGGTCAAATTGTAGCTTCTCCTTTTGTGCAAGCACATCATGACAAAATAGATGGGGTTGACTAATCTTACTGAGTAGTAGATTCCCCTCATCCATAGCATCTCTTATGTCCTTCTATGCCTTCTGAAGTTCTGACCGGAGCTCATTTAACTTCTTCACTAAGGCAGTGTTCAGAGCCTTTTGGTGCTTCTTTTGTGCATTGGCTTTAGCAACATCTTCTAGGCATTGCAACTGGTCCTCTACAACTATGCATAAGAGTTTCAGTTGAGCTAGAGAGGAATTGGTACTTGGGAGATTGGTATAGGGAATCAGACTGGTAAGAGTTTCCACCGCAGTTTGAATAACACCTTCCTCCTTTTTCCTCCTTAGCACTTCTAGTTGCTCTTGGGCAAGCTTAATGCTTTGCAGTAGCTCCGTTTCATTTGCAGATTGAAGGTCAATGAGACTGGTAATGTCAGCTGGTTTGGCTTGACTACCAGTTTCCTTTGGGGTCTCCACTTGTACGCTCTTTTCCACTTCCTCCTTGTCCTTGGCTTTTTGCTTTTCTTCTTCTGCCTTCTTTTGCTCCTCTGCTTCTTTCTTTCTTTTCTCTTCTTCCTTCTTCCTTTCTTCTTCTTCTGCTTCTCTTCTTCCTTCTTCTTCTTCTCCTCTTCTTTCTTCTTCTCCTCTTCCTGCTTCTTCTTCTCCTCTTCCTTCTTCCTCTTCTCCTCTTCCTGTTTCTTTTCTTCTTCCTTCTTCTTATTCTCCTCTTCTTGTTTCTTCTTCTCCTCTTCCTTCTTCCTCTTCTCATCTTCCTATTTCTTTTCTTCTTCCTTCTTCTTCTTCTCCTCTTCCTGTTTCTTCTTCTCATCTTTCTACTTCCTCTTCTCCTCTTCTTGTTTTCTCTTTTCCTACTCCTCTTTGCCCTTTTTCTCCTCTTCTATTTGTTTCCTCTTCTCTTCCTAATTTCTCTTTTCTGCCTCTTGTTTATTTTTCTCATTCTTCGCTTGCTCTCTGTCAGCATTTTCTTTGTCATGTTTCTCCTTGTCCACTTTCTCTTTTTCAAATTTGTCCTTTGTTGTATCTGGGGTGACATTTTCACCATCCAAGGCATCAACATCAATAGGGTCCATTTGATCAGTGACCTGTTCTCCTTCACTGTTATACACCTCATCCGTTTTTTCAATTTCCGGTTCTTATTCAGCCTTTTTGTTGGCTTCGGACACTTGGTACAATCTCAGAGCGGCTTTGGCATGAGAGTGAGTATCTTTTACCACTTTAGGGACTTTCCCTTTTAGCAACAAGAGTCTCCTTCTTCTCATGAAGAAGAGGCCTTTATATTTTTCCATAACTTCATAAAGTTCTGAATTAGGCACATCAGGAAAATATTGAGGAAATATTTCCTGTTCCTTTTCTATGGCAATGCGCCATTTGTTATCTAAATAATTGTTTAAATAATCTAGTGTCACAGATTTAATTTCTGATGGCGACCACTCATTCATACATAGATATTGAATGACTTCCTATTCTACTTCCTCTTTCTCATTGTCATTGAAATCATCAAAATAATCTACTAAATCACTCAGCACTTTTCTCCTAATATTCTTGATAGTTCTTTGACAATGTGTCAAAGGTTTGTAAGAGGAAATATCAATATTTACCAGTCCAGATGATGCCAGTTCATTGCTAGTTGTCTTTGTCTTCTTCCTTGTTTGCCTAGTCTTCTTAGGTTGTTCTTCAGATTTTGTGTCCTCTGAGTCTGGTGTGTTGCCTTTTGACTTCCGCTTCCTCTAAAATACCTTGGCGGGTGCAACTTTTGGTTTCTTCTTTGTCAGTGACCGCTTGGTCACTTTAGGACTTGCTGAAGTAACTGGTGCCATTACAGATGGCACTGCCTTTCCCTTCTTTACTGAAGGCTCTTCAACTAGTGTAACCCTTTCCAGATAGGTGTGGGTTCTCTTCTTCTTAGGATCAAGTGATGAGGCAAGTAGGGTAGAAGCATACCCGTCTAGCATATCATACATTACCTCATATCCCATAGGTTCCACCTTTTCTTTTCTAGGCTCAATCGCCTCCATTATACACTCATCTACTATGATGGTGAAGCAGATGTCCTCTTCATACTTATTGACAATATCACCAGATATTCTCACCCTTTGGCTCATCTTGTGTCTAAACTCATCAAAGTATTTGTTCAGGACTTCAGGATAACGGGTTGGTCAGCAGACCACTTAATATCACCAACTCCTAGGAAGTAGCCTTGGAAGTAGAAGAACAATCTGACCAATAGTTGTCTAAATTTAAATTTCAAAGTATTGTCCTGTTTAATTAACTTCAAGTTCACTAGAAGTTGCCTTTGCATACAGGTGCATAAATCAAAAGAGGCATCTTCCATGATCATCTTATAGGCAGCATTTACTGCTGCAACAGAGACAGAATTAATTCTGCTAGCATGGAATGTCTGGTAACCTATCACCATGCAGGCATATTTGACTAGATCATCCTTGATGGTATTGATGGTCATTCTCCGTTGGTCACTCATAGAACCAATGAGCTTGGTCATTTCCATCTTAATGACTTTCCTTAGGGCAAGCACATCTCCAATGTTACAGAAACTGGTGACGGCATGAATCGCTTCCGATGTGATGTCATGTGTCCGCTCTAAATACATTTTGTCACCATGCACTCTTCTTAGAATGATGCGGATGTGATCATCTGTAAATTCTTCAAGGAAATTGACCACGTCGTGAAGCTTCTTCTTTTCCAATATGTTGTATTCCAATTTGATCTTCTTATCCTTCCCGTAGAATAGGCTTAACTGTGAATGAATCACTAGAGATCCTAGGTCTTCAATTTTACAGTCAATATAATCCAAAATACCTTTCTCAACTATAATGCTAGCAGGTATTTGGGATAGGGCATTATATTTTGCCTTCCATTGGATGAAATCAACTGAATCAATGGGTGCACTAGAACTAGAGTGTGATGCAGAAGCCATTGATAAATAGAGAAACTTGAAAAATACCTTCGCACGTCGAGATTTAGGGCTTGCAAATTCCATTTTGCCACACACTACTTCGGTTGTTGGATTACCACTTTGAGTTCTACACTTGACCGATTGATATTATCTTCTAATTCTTCTTCAAAGTTTTAAAATCTCTCTGAATCGCAAGACAAATCGCCTTTTGTCACTCTGCACTTGAAAACTTCTTCACTCACAAATTGATAAGTGAAAATGACATGAAATTCCCTTTTAAATGAATTCTTCACCTACCGTAATAAATGCTCCACCATTAGGGCATAAACCCTAATTTTCCTTTTACCATTTCTGGTCTTTCGCCAATTGATGGGTATCACATACCGATTAAGGTCTTTTACCGGTGTAAACCGGGGGTTCGAAACATTTCACTGATTTGTTTCCCCCCAATCTTTTTTGTCGCTTAGTTTGTCGGTTCAGCGACTTCCACACTAGGTGCAGAAACTGGTTCTTCTTGTGACACTTCTTCAGGTTTCTTCTTCCATGTTGTCTTCATATCTATCTTAATAGTTTCAACATCAATCCTTCCTTTTGGAGTGACCGGTATATCATCTGATATGTTCTTTCTCATTCTGCAGGTTCTGGCAGGGTGTCCTGATTTGTTACAATGATAGCAAACCATTCTAGGTGATCTCCAAGGTCCATTATTCATGTTTCCATTCTTCCTCCTGCATGTTGCAGTAGTGTGACCATTTCCATGATAGATCAAACAGGTTTCTCTCCGTCTGGTTGCCGCTTGATAGCCACCGCTACCTAACTGATGATTATAGGTATTAAAGCGGTTTGGATTCTAGTTCCCAGAGGGTTCAGGAAAGACTCCTTTGAGGATACCTTCCAGTGTTGTACATGACAGACCTGCATTCAAATTCTCTATGTCCAAACTTGTTGCATGCATAACAATTTCCATTGGATCTAGGCTTATTGCTTAGAAAGTAAGGAAAGTTATTATAAGCCTTACTTCTACATACATTGGCAGTGTGTCCTTCCTTGAGACAATTAAAGCAAACAGGTTTGAACTTTTTCTTACCTTTATCCTTTGGTGTTGGTTGCTTCTTTGATGCTCCATCTTTTGTTCTAGAGGACTCACCTTCCTCATAACCAGAAAAACCAAGTTCAATGGTATTCTTCACCGGTTTTGTTGATTCAAGCTTTTGTTCTAGCTTAACAATGCTCTTATTGAATTTGGCAAGTATTTCCTTTGACTTAGTGAGTTCATTGGAAATAGCAGCATTGGACTCCTTCAAGGTTGCATTCTCAGAAATAGCCAAGTTTAGTTTACCTTGCATTTCTTCTTTTTCCACTTTACTCTCTCGGAGATGAGCGGTAAGTGCACTGATTTCTTGCTTTAGCTTGGAGATCTCATGATCTTTGTCTTTTACCATATCTTCAGCTTTTCTTTGGTTCTCAATCTCTTGACACATCCTGATAGTTAGTCCTTCAAGTTCCCTTCTTAGGTTGGCATTAGACTCATTCAGTTTTTCAACTTCTTCAACTAGGGCTTCCATGTTTGCTTCATTAGAGGAACTGTTTTCAGTTAGTTTCATCAGTTTTTCAGCATGCTCTCTTCTTTTTGCCAGAGAGGCCTTATATTTGACTTTGAATTTATCATAGGCTTTCTTGGTCTGAGTGAGCCGATGAGCAATTTCCCTCACAGTGTATTCCCCCATATCTCTTTCCAAGTGGTTAAACTTATAGAAAGGTTGGCTCTGATACCAATTGATGAATACTAAGAGGGGGGGTGAATTAGTATACCCAAAATTACTGAACTTAAACACTTAAATAGTTTAGCAGTAAACTGATATAACAGTTTTACCAACAAACTAGTTAACACAAATGCAAACCAAACAGCAATTAAGGCATTCACCCACAGAAGAACAATCACCATAACACAATAGATTTTGACGTGGAAATCCAAATGGGAAAAACCACGGTGAGATGAAACTCACAAGTAACTATCTGTAGAATAGTAACCAGACTAGTTAAGGTCAGACTGGTTAAGGTCATACAATGTTCTTTACCAGAACAGATCCTATTAGGAATCTCAATCTCTGTTAGGAGATAAGTCTGCTTAAAGACTACCTTGTGAGAGGATTTCAGATCCATAGTTGTGAACCACCTGGTTAGAGGATTTACAAAGGCTTTTCTAGGCCTACCCAGTTAAGGGTTACAGACTTGTTGAAGATGTGAGTAATCAACAAGTGAGTGATCTAAATACTAGAACAATATGCTTGGTTAGATCCTTGATAGCTCATTGTTAATACATTCCAGCATTACTTCAGTCTTCAATATCTTCACACTCTGTTTCTTCACACAGACCTAATCTTCTTCTGTGATCGCGCATGCAAAAACTTCATCAACCACACAAAAACCCTAACACTCACTAAAACCCTAGACATGATGTCCTTATAAAGGAATCTGATTTCATGTTGGTCCAATAGAATTACATTGCAAGTTCCTAGGTTCATTGCATCTAGACACATTTGGTAATACGTCACAAAATCACCGTCAAAGTGTCGGTGGATGGTAACTCATCACAAAAATACCGATTGGTAACTCATCACAGAGTATTAGTAGTTCATACAACTTTACCGATTACCGGTTGGAAACTCATCACAGAGTAATACCAGTTCAAATATTAAACCAATTACCGGTTGACAAAAATGAAGACAGGGAAAATGATAATTGCCACTTCAGTTCCTTCATACTGCTTGAGATCCTCGAACCGCTTGAGGTCTTCATACCGCTTGGGATCGATAAACACTTTCTGCAAAAACCAATAGCCTAAAGGCTATAATACATAATACCAGTTTGGAACAAATACCGGTTGAGCATAACTCATACATACAAAAAGTGATCTCAAAGCAAGTGTGTGTCCATCAATGACAATCACAACAACATCATCAAAAATGCCAACATCATCCACTATGTTTTACTCTTATTTGATATAACATCACTTCATGACGCTATATCAAAGAGGGGCAAAATGTAGACACCTAAAATTAATTAAATTAATGTTTAATTAATTTAATCTTGTCATCATAATTAACTAATTTAATTATGTTAATTCCCTTCTTCTTAAGGTTAATTAAATCAAATTTAATCAATCTTGTCACTATAGTCCAATAATTAATTTATCAAATAAATTAATTATTTCCCTTTTTCCTAAAGTCAACCAAATCATTAAGTCTTCTAAATTCTTCTTAGTTAATTAATTCTAATTAATTAACTTAAGTCAAGTGATTCCTACAAATCACTTTTCCTAATCCCCACTTAGCCTAATTAATTCTTCCTTAATCATACTTATCATCATTCTCCAATTTTTTATTCCTCCACTCATGTCACACCACCTTTGATCCTTTCAAGGAAATTCAAATTCTTTGAATCTCCCCATGCATCCTCTTCCTAGGGAATTTTTAATTCCTTTATCCATTTAGTCTTCCCACACATCCTTTATTTTGGAATTTTTAATTTCTCTCTCCTTTCCCCAAGGAATTTTATATTATTTTTTATTCTCCCCATGCACCTTAATCCATGTCTCCCATCCCAAATCAATCTCAACTCTCCACACCAAATTCAATCTTGGCCCTCCACTGGCCTCCTCCAAGCTATAAATTGGAGTCTCATTTCCTCACAAATCACTACATGAAATCTTCTTCTAATCTTATGCTACCCCTTTCTTCCTCTATCTTCTTCTCTCATATCCACATAATGTCCCCATAATATCCAAATAATCCTTCATCTAAGACAAATCCTTTTTCATCCAAATCTATCCATTCCTCATCCATTATAATCCAATCCTAATCCACCAATCTTGTTATGCATTTGGAGAGCATTCCACATCCATCAAGAAGAGCACATCCAATCAAGTGGAGCAATAGGGCGCCTCTACTTCATCAAGCTCAATCGGAGGAGCAAGAGAGACTCCTCTCTTGCAAGGTAATATTTGTGTTAGTTTATGAATTTATTTGGTTTTTTATGCCTATTTGGATTTAAACTAACCTACTAACCTTGCTTGAAGTTTCCCTTGGTTCAATACCTATTCCAAGCATAGGAGTATGTTACCAGTCATTTATAACTTGAAAGGGTAGTCCTACTACTCAACTCTATTTGTGAGCTTTTCTCAGAAACTTCTTATTTGATGTATCTAATGCAAGAGAATCTGGGCTTATAAGAAATCTTGCATCACCAAAGAAATAATTATATTTCCATGTTTAATTATAGTATTTTTGGTGTAGGTTGGGCTTCAATAGTATCTTGTGGAGTGTTACAATGTTTCATTAAGAAATTAACCTTTGTCATTTCATTCTTGTCTTGTTCTTTCAATTTGAGTGTCAAAATGGAGCGAAAAACTAGTGATATTTGGAAAAATAATTGTTAACCCTTCAATTACCAAAGTGGATTTGTTCTAAAAGTTGCGGAATCTTAGACAGAAGGAATCTAGTGTGAAGGAGTACACTGAAGCATTTTACAAGTTGAACATCAGATCTGGACATTTTGATGATGAAGTTGAACAAATTGCGAGATATTTGAACGGATTGCAGATGTCTATACAAGATGAACTCAGTATGATCAAATTGGAGAGTGTTGAAGAGCCTTACCAGTATGCACTAAAGGTTGAAGAGAAATTGAACAAAAGACATGAGCAGAGACAAAGAGGTAGAGGTGAAAGGTTTACCAGAGAAATATTTTGAGGAAGAGGATATATTGGAGGAAGAGGAACCAGTGCATATTAGAACAAGGACAAGGAAGTGAAAAAAGAAGGTAATTCATATCAGAAGGATGATAGAAATTTCTATCGGAGGAGAGAAACGAATGGTTACCAAAATGAGAACTTTGGAAGACAAGATAAGAGGACATTTAGTGTAACTTACTTTAAGTGTGGAGGAGAAGGACACCGTGCATTTGAGTGTAAGAACACAGAGGCTACCGGAAGAGAAGCAATGGTGGAAGAAAACCCCACCGGATCAGACAATAAACTAAAATATGGAGAATTGTTGATGATGAGGAGAGCTTTGTGTCATACCGGAGGAGATGAAGAACCCTTGCAGAGGAAGAATCTGTTCAAAAACAGATGTAAGGTATTTGGTAAGTGTTGTAAAGTTGTTATTGATAGTGGTCGTTCAAATGATCTTGTTTCAGAAGAGATGGTGAATAAGTTGAAATTGGAGAGATTGAAACACCCTAATCCTTATCAAATAGCATGGATTCGGGATGAAAAAAAGTTGTTAGTAAGTGAACAGTGTTTGGTGAAATTGAAAAATTGGGAATTATCATGATGAAGTTTTGTGTGATATTATGCCTATGGATATTTGTCATCTTTTGTTGGGTAGACCTTGCCAGTTCGATAGACAGGAAATACACGATGGGAGGAAGAATACATACACTTTTGTGGCCAATGGGATGAAGCAAACCTTGTCACCTTTGGAGGAACCTTTGAAGAATCAATTATGTACAAATGCTAGAATCTGTTTAGTAGATGAAAGGAAATTCATGGATGGACTGAGACATGAGAATGTGTGTTTTTCCTTAATTCCTAAGAAGACTGAGAGACCGGAACCGCAAGAAGAGCACATGGAAGAGATAAGATATTTGCTGACAGAATATGAGGATATCATTTCAGATAATGTACCTGATGGATTGCCACATCTAAGAAGTATTAGTCATTGCATAGACTTGGTTCCCATATCTAGTTTGCTAAACAAAGCTTCAAACCGGTTAACACTAGAAAAGAATGAAGAATTGAATAAACAAGTGCAGGAGTTGTTGAAGAAAGGTTTGATCACAGAGAGTCTATGCCCTTGTGCAGTACCAACAGTATTAGCACCTAAGAAGAATGGAGAATGGAGGATGTGTACCGATTCAAGAGCAATAAACAAGATCATAGTGAAATATCAGTTTCCTTTGCCTAGGATGGATGACATCATGGATTGTTTGAGTGGAGCAAAATACTTTACAAAGATAGATTTGAAGAATGGATATCATCAGATCAGGATCAGAGAAGCTGATAAGTGAAAGAAATTATTTAAGACAAATGAAGGACTATATGAATGGTTGGTGATGCATTTTGGATTGACTAATCCATCAAGTACTTTCATGAGGCTGATGAATGAGGTATTGAAGAAATTATTGGGGAAGTTTGTTATTGTGTATTTGGATGACATTCTGATTTTTCAGTAAAAGAAAAGAGGAGCATTTTTTGCAGTTAAGACAAGTTTTGCAGAGGTTGAGAGAAGAAAAGTTGTTGATCAATATCAAAAAGTGTACTTTCATGAAGGATGAGTTATTCTATTTAGGATTTGTGATATCTGAGGATGGTTTGAAGATGGACCCTGAGAAAGTGAAAGCCATTGTTGAGTGGCCTACACTGGAAAGCATTGGGGAAGTAAGATCATTTCATGCATTGGCTAGTTTTTACCAGGAGTTTATCAAAAATTTCAATTCAGTATGTAACCCTATGGCTGAGACCATGAGAGGAGATCGGAAAGAATTCAAGTGGACCACTGGAGCAAACAAAAGTTTTGAATTGTTGAAGCAGAAAGTGATCGAGAAGCCTATGATAGCTTTACCAAATTTCAATTAAGTATTTCAAGTGGATTGTGATGCAAGTGGAACAACAATAGGAGCAGTTTTGATTCAAGAAGGGAGAGCAGTAGCCTATTTCAGTGAGAAATTGAATGATGCCCGGAAGAGATATTCAATGTATGATCGAGAATTTTATGCCATAATTCAAGCCTTGAAGAAATGGAGACACTACTTGTTGCCTAAGGAGTTTGTGTTGTATACAGATCATCAAGCTTTGTAATATTAGAACAGTCAAAGTAAGTTGAATCAGAGACATATGAGATGGGTAGAATTCTTGTAGAGTTACACCTTTGTGATGAAGCATAGAAGCGGGAAATCTAACAATGTTGTTGATGCATTAAGTAGGAGAAGGATTTTGCTAACAGAGATGAGAGTGATAGTATTAGGTTTTGAAGATTTAAAGACCTTGTATGATGAAGACCCAGATTTTGCAAAACCTTGGAAAGCATGTAGAGAACCTGTTATGGTTGATAGGAGAAAATGGTTTCATTATTTCATTTAGGATGGGATGTTATTCAAGGGAGTTCAGTTGTGCATACCTAAGAGTTCCATGAGAGAAAACCTAATGAATGAGAAACATAGTGGAGGCTTCGCCAGACATTTTGGCATTGACAAAACAGTTCAATTGGTGAGTGAGAAATACTTTTGGCCCCAGATTCATAAGGATGTTAAGAGATATGTGCAGATTTGTAGTGTTTGTCAAGTTGCAAAAGGTAGTAGTCAGAATGTGGGATTGTATAAACCTTTAATAGTACCAGTAAGACCTTGGGAGGATATAAGCATGGATTTTGTACTTGGATTTCCTAAGACACTGAGAGGGAATGATTCTATATTTGTGGTAGTGGATATATTTTCAAAGAAGGCTCATTTCATACCTTGTAAGAAGACATCAAATGCATTGCATGTAGCAAACCTGTTTTTCAAGGAAGTGGTAAGATTGGATGGATTGCCTAAGAGCATAGTTTCAGACAGAGACACTAAGTTTGTTGGCTATTTTTGGAGAACACTTTGGAAAAAGATGAAGATAGATTTGAAATTAATTTCTACTTTTCATCCACAGACTGAAGGACAGACAAAAATTGTTAACCAGAGTCTGGAAAATTTGTTGAGATGTTTAGTGGTAGATGAAACAGGAAGTTTGGATTTGATCCTTGCACAAGAAGAGTTTGCCTACAACAATTGAGTGAATAGAAGTACCGGAAAAACACCTTTTGAGATTGTTTCCGGAGTGCATCCTACGGGAATATCATAATTGAAAGACATTAGTAGTGAATATCGGAAGAGTTCAGAGGCAGAAGATTTTGCATATCACATGACAGCATTACACATTCAGGTTAAATAGCATTTGGAAGACATGAACAACAAATATAAGGATAAGGTAGATGAGAAGAAGATACATAAGGAATTTGAAGTTGGCGATGAAGTGATGGTATATCTGAGAAAAGAGAGATTCCTGGTTGGAACTTATAATAAGTTGCAAATGAAGAAGTTTGGACCCTATAAGATTTTGAGGAAGTTCAGTTCTAGAAATGCATATGAAGTGGAGCTGCCAGATAGTCTAAGTATTTCACCTATATTCAACATTACAGACCTTCATGAGTACCATAAACTAGAATTTAGTGAGTATAGTGTTGCAAACCTTGAGAAACTATTTCCCTAGAAACAACCAGATCGGATTGAAGAGATTTTGGACAGTAGGATTGGGCGTAGTACCCATAACTGTCAGTACAAAGAATATCTTGTGAAGTGGAAGGGCGGACTAGTTAAAGATTCATCTTGGATTTCTTAGGCAGAAGTAGACCGCCTTGGTTTCCCTCTGACCCTAGCAAAGTGAGAGGCTCACTTTTTCATTAACCCTGAATGTCTAATGTAGGAGCATCCCTAGTTCACAGCAATCTTGCATCAACCAAAAACATTTTCCTTTATTTTTTGTTTTATGTTTGCAGTTTCAGTTTTCCTTTCTCTATGTCCCATTTTTGGCTCACCAGATCCTATGCAGTTGGATTCTACTTGAAGACTTGATCATATTTCTTTCTTTTAGACCCTATCTCATTTGGATCTCTTTCTGACAAGCTATTGCTAACGGTTTCCATGATAGTTTCTTGTTACTAGTTGTTCCTTTGTTATCGGTTGCCTGAGACCTATTCTGGTGATCTACTGGAACCCATTCTGAATCTTGTAGAGCCTTGAGCATTGATTTCAATGTTCCTTGGCATGTGGCCGACCTTTTCCCACAATCTACATTTCATCCTTTTGATTTTTCAGAGGAATCTCTTGGTGGAGGCCGACCTTGTTCATTTTGCACGTTTGGTCTTGTTCTTCGGGTTTTGATCCCTTTTGGGACGACTGGATCCTTTGAATTGATACATATTTGTAATCATTCTTTAGAATATAATCAATTAGTATCAATCAAAGTATAAGATAGATAGATTGTGCCTAGAAGATAGATCTTTCGATTCAAGGTCCCATTTCTTACCAGTTGGATGTAATCAAATTTCATGCAATAAAACTATATGTTATGCATTGCCTTCATCATATCTATGTGTTTTCGTTGTATTTACTCTCGTTGACCAATCTGGAGTGATCTCTTTCAGGTCCCTCCTCATCGATGACTGCTTCAATAGAGCACTCCACCCAACCATATGGTACCATTTGGTCCACCCCCCGTGCTAGGAAGTATCAGCCAGACCCAGGAGATAGAAGGAATTTCAAGATGATACAAAGACTCTCACAAGGCTCATAAGACTAAAATCACAAGAGACCCACAAGGCTATAATCACAAGAACTCAAAAGAAAAAACAACCAACTTCCAGAGGCCCAAGCAATCTATAGAAGGACAAAACCAAGAGAGGCCACTAGGTATGTAATAGGGAAGAGTGTCATCACTAGGTTGTCATGAGTTAACCTAGTGAGTCTTCACTAGGTCTCGGTCCACTTCCTGGGTTACCCTGGTGACCTCTACCGACCCCAGACCCCCATACAAACTCTAGTGGAGCACACCAACCTTTCGAAGGAACAAAATTGGTGGATGCCATTCTAGGCCTTCTCAACTTACCCTAAACCTATACAAGCATTCAGAAGTAAGAGAGGCAACAAAGTTAATCTTTTTTAATTTGAGCTATCTATTCACCCAAGTTCATTATTTTAAATTTTCACTTGATTACAAACTCTCATTGAGTTACCCCAATGACCACTTTGGGTCCTATCTCCCAATGAAAGCCATTTACCCCTTAATTGCACTTAGGAATCTAAAATTCAACACAAGGTCGATGACACCCAAACAGCTCCAAGAATCTAGACCTCTCTACCATAGAAACGATGACTAATTTGCTAGAATAAGATTACAAACAAGGAAGTTCAATGCTACAAGGAAATATTTACTAGCATAGAAGTCATACAAGACACTAATCACATTACATTTAATGACAATGAGAAATCATCCACAAATAGGAACTCAAACATCCTCCTAGCCTCTAGAAGCAAATTTAATTAAAACAACATATCCGAGTATCCCTCTATGATAGACAATAACCAAAAGAAAATACAAGGTCTCATAATGCCAAACAAAGAGAATTCCAATCATAATAAAATGGCCTCCGAAAATTTGGACTCCTGAGGTTTGGACATCTAAAAGAATTGAATCGAGACCCCTAGATAGGCAGGAAGTTGAGAAGTGCTCGTCTAGCTCTGAATCTTCAAAAGAGGAGGAAGAACCTCCAACTCATCTTGTTCGAAGGTCTATAAGACATAGACGACCACCTGAAAGGTATTCACCTGATGATTGGAGATGTATTTTTGCTTTGAATACTAATGTGGATGAACCAAAATCTGTAGAAGAGGTATTAGGTATGAATGATGCAGAATCCTGGAAGATTGCTATGGAAGAAGAAATGGCAGTTTTGAAAAAGAATGACACATGGGATCTTGTACCATTTCCTAAAGGATGGAAACCTATTGGTTGTAAATGGGTGTTCAGGAAAAAGATTAGTTCAGATGGAAGCATTGCAAAGTATAAAGCGAGGTAGGTTGCAAAAGGCTACTCTCAGGTTGAGGGTGTTGATTATGGTGAGATATTTTCTCTTGTTGCAAAAATGACATCCATTAGATTTTTGCTTTCTATTGCTACTACTTATGATTTAGAGGTTGAGCAAATGGATGTGAAAATTTATTTCCTTCATAGTGATTTGGAGGACGATATTTATATGACACGGCCAAAGCACTATGTGGTGAAAGGTAAAAGTAATTTGGTCTGTAAATTAAGAAATCTTTGTATGGCCCCAAACAAAGTCCTCGGATGCAGTACCAAAAATTTGATACATATGTGTTGAGATTGTGATTTGAGCGTTCTAAATTAAATCATTGTGCTTATTGTAAATCTTATGGTAATCATTTCCTTACATTGCATTGAATGTTGATGATATGTTATTCATTGGTAAAGGGAAAGGTATGATTTCAGAACTGAAGTCTCAACTCCTTGCTAAATTTGAAATGAAAGATCTTGGTGTAGGAAAAGCACATTATTGGGATGGAAATTAGAAGAGATGGAGTGGAAAAAAAAGCTATGTCTAGGCCAGAGTAAGTATGTGAATTCAATGTTACAGATGTTCAACATGCAGGATTGTAGACCATTGTCTGTTCCTTTTACAGTTGGAACAAAATTATTTGTTGCAGATTGTCCTACATCCCCATCAGAGATGGAAGACATGAGCAGAGTGCCTTACCAGAGTCCAATTGGAAGTTTCATCTTTGCTATGGTCTGTACTAAACCAGACATTGCCCAAGCAGTGGGAGTTTTGTCCAGATATATGTCTAATCCTGGTAGAGTTCATTGGGATGCAGTCAAAAGAGTCTTCAAACATTTGAAGGATACCTCAAAGTATTCTTTGTGTTATCATTGTAATTTGGTTGGAGACATGATTTCCCTTGATATTCATGGTTATGTGGATTCAGACTAGGCAAGTGATATTGATAGAAGAAGATCCACTAGTGCTTATGTGTTTACTTTATTTGGTGGTACAATTAGTTGGATGAATAAGTGACAGGTTGTGGTTGCTTTTTCCACTATAGAAGCAGAGAATATGGAAGCTACTCATGCTTGTAAAGAAGCCATTTGACTTAAGAGACTACGTACAGATATTGAAATAAAATAAGAAGCATTGACAGTTTAATATGATAAACAAAGTGCGATTTGCCTAGCTAAGAACTCAACATTTCATGCCCGAACCAAACATATTGATGTTCAGTGTCATTTTATCAGAGATATAGTCGACGATGGCAGGGTGAAGCTAGTTAAAGTAGAAACTTTGATGAATGTTGTAGACTCTTTAACTAAGGTTGTGAGAATAGAGAAGTTCAGATGGTGTTCAAAGTCTATGGGCCTTACAGCCCCTAGCAATTAATTTATTGTGTTGACACTCCCTTTGTTCTTGCAAGGTGTTCGACAAGTGGGAGAATGTTGGGAAAATAGTGTCTCAACCTTTGCATTTAGACGAGGTTACTATTTAAAGTAAGTTTTCATTTTACCATAGAATGGAGTGAAATTCTCCAATAAGCTTCTGGTTGGTTAGATAAGCATGTCGATAAAGTTTCATTGCAAGTTCACAGCTAGTTTTGAAGATATTAACATTTTGGAGGGCTGCAATTAAAGGTTTAAACTTAATTTTGGGGACTTTAGACCCTCTGAAACACCCTGAAAAGTGAGCATAAATAGAATAGTATTTTATGAGGTGATAGAGCACTTCGTGAGATTTTTGATGCTTCAAACAGTTCTTCAATTCGACACACGATTCACAAGTTATGGCCTCCGGAAGTTTGGACTCCTGAAATAGGAAATATAAAATGCATCGAACACATAAATGAGTTGTAAAAGGGAGGGACACATGTTGATGTGATTTTTAACACATCATAAGGTATCTAGATAGGAGATAAGGTCGGCTATACTTTACTAGGTGGTTTTAGCCCATGGTTTTGTAATACTGTTTGACGGTTTCTTATATTGTATCTTGTATATATGAGGTGTGTGAGATAGAGGTTGTGTGTAAGAGTCTTATGGCTATTGAGTTACCTCTGAATCTCTGATTAGTGGTACTCCTATGAAGAGCTTTATCTACAAGTATATTGTAATCTGTAATTGATTGTTGAATAATATATTGAGTTGTTTTTGGAGTGTGGGGTTTTTCTCTCGCAAGGGTTTTCCCACGTAAACCACTGTTTTAAGGTATGAATATTGATTAAGGGTATTTTCGTTAAGTTTTTGTAACTGTTGTGACAATTTGTAAAAGTTTTTCATAACCCTCCTCTCAAGGTTAGTGTAGGAAGTTGTTCCGCTACTTAACTTCCTTACTAAGAGATGATAGCTCTTAACAATGATACATGGGAGCTTCTATCATTTTCTCAAGGATGAAATCCCATTGGCTGCAAATGGGTATTAAAAAATTTAGGCAATGAAAATGAGAAGTGTAAATTATAGTTGATTATAAAGGGTTACTCCTAGGTTGAGGGAGTAGAATATAAGGATATTTTTCTTCTCTAACTAAAATTGCATCCATCCACTTTTGCTCCTTAATAAAATCCTTATGATCTATAAATTAAGAAAACAAATGTGAAAATAAAACTCCTTGGTTATCATCAAGGAATAATTTGAGAGTGGGCTGGCGGAGCGCACAGGTGAAGAAGTGGAATCCTAAGACAGGGGTTCTCTACATGTTGTGGAAGAGACCTTTGGCCTCCTCCACCCAGGTAAGCATCTTGTCGCTTGCCTTGCTTTATGAATTTATTACTTATCTTGTGTTTTTTTAGATATGTTTGTATAATTGGCTTAGTTTTAATGCTCATCATGGAGGGCAATCTGCCAAGAGAAGGTATTAATCAAGATAAAGTGCAAGTGTTTGGTGTTAAACCATTCAAGAAAGCATTGATTGATGCTCAAATTTTCATTCCAAAGGAAAAGAAGTTTGAAACCATTCATGTTGCCCTAACTGAAGGTAATGGACAACCAGGAGGACGAGAAGGTAAGCATCCTACCATTATCATTTCCAAACTTTATATTGTCCCTAATTTTGAAATGAGTAATGTTATAATTGGAGAAAAATCTCAGTTAAAGAATATTACAATCTTTCTAGCAGATATGGATCTTAGTAAGTATATATGAGGGAAATTCATCATGCTTAATAAGATTAATAGGCAACCACAAAACCCAATCAAATTAATAAATCTGACGATAACGACAATAAAAGCCTACTAACAAATTTGACAACAAAAATAAATCAAAACAATGAAAAATCCCTATCAAATCCAAGCATGTCACTTATATTTTTCTTCTCGTCCTTGTGGGAAATTGGCTCTCAGGATTGTGCTATAAAAACTTGCAATATGGTGTAACAAGAATTTCGAAGATAGTGGTTACCAAAATAGGAAAACTAATGTTGAATTTATAGATTTTGAAAGGATTAATTGAATGATGATGATCAGTTTGAAGCTAGAATTAATCGACGGTCAATATTTGATGAGACAACTTGATTGGAGATACTTACAATGTGAACTGCCTACATGATTAAGTTAGACTGAATTGATTGAGAGATCAACTAGATTGATTGAGGAGTTAAGAGACTTGATTGAATAGTTAAGTGATTTAATTGATTAGTCAAAAAAGTTGATTGAGAATTGACTCAAAGTCATTGGAAGTTAGGGATTTTGCCATGTGATATAGGAAATTAGAATGAAATGTCATTTGTTTTACATTTAAGTTTACAAAAATGCCAAATCAAATGGAAATTAATGATAGATGAATTGAATTTGAATTTGGAGGGAATCTGGTTAATTGAAAATTAAATCAAATAAATTTAAGAAACTTATTTAACTTGAAGGACATAATTAGAAAATTAAATAATTTAAAGAAATTATCTTATAATAGGAAAATAGAAATTGATTTTAATTAAATGATAAAGATCATTTAATTAAAGTAAATAAAAAGATTAATTAAATAATAAAATTAATTAATTAATTTTAAAGGGAAAGGGTTAATTGATTAAATTATTTGATAATTAGTTTGTGATGAAAAAGAATGTTGATTTGGAAGAATGTGATTAGTTTAATTAAATAATTAAACTTATTAAATTAACAAAAGAACAATTATTAGTATTAGTAACGAGAAAATTTTGAGTGTGTATAGTAAGATCATAGCTCGTAAATATTTGGATGAATGGTTAAAGAACGTGTGGGTTAAAAAGCAAGGGTTCAATTCTCATTATGTAGAACGGTACAAAAAGGACTTGTTCTCATCTTTTTCAAAGATGCAAAATCACAGAAGGTTGTGGTTGAGAGATAATATTTGTCTATTGGTAGTTGCACATTTAGGGCACTTAGATGGTCACTTGAGGCTATCAATGATGAAATCATGTCTTCATCTTTTCCTCATTGGATAATCATAAAAAACCTCCACCCATTTCTCTAGAAATTAATCTCGCAAATACTAGAGTTGGTGGGGAAAGTTCTGAGGGTAGATAATACCCAATCTATCCTACCACATATGGACACCAAAGTGCTTATTTTGATCAATTCAAGGATCAACCTTCCCGAATTCATTGAAATCCTCATAGAGGATGAACCTATTACTTGCATTGTTGAAGTGCTTGGTGGAATTAATGCATGTTTTTTATGTCATCATGAAGGCCATATCCAGAAGAATTATCTTATACTTCCACAACACAAACTATATGCCAAAGTTGTAAAAGGTTCTAACTGTTATCTTCATGTCAAGGCTAACCTTGAATTTTTCTCACCTAATCAAGCAATTCATCTTTCACCCTTGGTCTAAGATGCTCCAACCTCCAGCAGTGATCAAGGGGGCCTCATCGAACAGCTTAAATCGCTACAAGATATTGTTCAAGTTGCATCCAAGGATCCTCTTTCTATGCTACCCACCTTTGACAATTTACTATAAATTGGGAAATTCAAGTTTGATCCACCTCCTCATTTAGTTGTCTTTGTCTCTCTTTCCCAAATCAAGGAAACCCCAAGAGATAAACTTGGTCAATTTATTCAACCCAAACCTAATAAGATTAGGAGAAGAAATGATCAACAATTGGCATTGGATAATATTAGGAAGAGCATGGCTAATATGATGGATGTGACTCAATCATATAATGTCAATTATGAAACTCCCTCGATCAGGATTGCCACCACCCAATTGGATATTGTCTCTCACCCTCAGTCGACTATAGATACAATGTTTGATAATAGTAATGATTCCTTTGTTAAGTCAATTGTTAGAAATTTTGAGAACAAGAATCACAATAGTAAGGTGTTAAATGGGTTTGATGATCTGATTAACCCCAAGGGGAGAACCTCCTCCCTAAATTTGACCAACTTCACTTCCTTTGTGGACTCTTCTATTGAGGACCTCCATGCCAATGAAAATAGTGACTGTTATTCCTCCTCTCCCCGTGAGGAGAATCAAATCACCCCCTCCCCTGAGAAACCTCTTAATATTATAACCCTTGATACCAATATCCATAACTTTGGACTTCAAGGATCTACCCTCTTGGGCCATTTTGATACTAGGGATGTTAAGGATGAGTTTGATCCCCTTATGATCAATGCAGATCCCATTATGAGTAATGAGGATGTGAATGGGAACCATTATCTAGCCATAGTCCCTTATGATTGTGACAATGTGAGCTCCAACATGGATATGGAAGAGTCCCACCCTATTGAGTCTAACAGAAACATAGAGATAAGTTCTAGTGATCTTATCAATAGAGAGGAGAAAATGCCTAACTGAAGCAATGCTAAGCATTCTAAAAAATAAACTTTGATGAGTTAATCCCTGCTATAAATGGTCAATTTGCAGTCTTCAAGAAGAATAGAGGAAGACCAAAAAATAATGTCTCCCCTACCAAAGAAGAAGGATAATAACAAGGAACTACACAAATGTCTTGACAACTTTAAGACTACTATGGATATCCCCAACTAAATTTTCCTATGGAATTAAACTATATATCATGGAATGCTAGGGGACTTGAGTCCACGAATAGGAAATATGTGGTAAGTAGGTTTTTGAATTAGCACAAACACACATATGTAGTGTGTCTACAATAAGTAAAAGCCACAAACTCCACCATGGATGTGAATCTTAGGTGTATCTCTGGTGCCTAAGCACACAAGCATACCAAGAGGTCAAAAGTCATAATATGAGCAAATTTATTGTATTTGAGTCATTCATAATGTATTAAGGTTATTTGAGTCCATTGAATCATAATATGTAAGGATTAATGAGCCATTTTGTCCAAAGATATCATATTTGGTCCATCTTGAAGTGTTAAAAGTGTCCATGTAAGGGTTAGAGTCATTTATGTCAAAAATGCAAAAATTGTAAAAATTGCAAAGTTGCAATATTGCCAAAAAGTGCAACAAAAGTGTAAGAATGAAATCCATTGGTCATGAGGTGGTTAGAGTAGTTAGGAAGGAGTTTTAAATGGTTTATAAAACCATATTTGGTCTAAATCAAGGGGGTAGAGCAGTTTGGAGGGGATTTGACAAAGATTATCCATCAAACCCTCAACCTGTCATAAGGTTTTAAGGAAACTGTGACTGTCATGGATCCATGGAGGATCACACTTGGTGTAATATTTATATGTAGATGTTATTTAATGATAGATTAATGAAATATATTTCAGATGAATCCTTTTTTATCCATTTTTGTGGAGTATTTGGCAAGATATGTTTGTTTTTATAATAATTGTCAAAACCTTGCCAAGGGTTACCCATTTTTGGGAGAATGCTCATAACTTTTGATTTAACCATTGGATCTGACTGAAATTTGGAGAGAACTTTTATAACTTGGTATTCTAAAGTCTTACCAAATTGATGTTCTTTAGGATTAATATTTAAAAAGTTATTGATGTTTGTTTGTTACAGTTCATGGTGAAAGGCAGACTGGTGAAGGCAGTAGCAGTCCGGTTGCAGCATTTGGTGTGGTCACATGAGGAATAATAATGAAGAAAGGGTATATTTGTTGGAAATGTCTCTGAATCCTATTTTTAGTTCTTTTTGTCTTACTTAATTTGGTTAAGAATTGAATAATTTGTGATATTAAACTGTATTCACAAAAAATATCACAAATTATTCAATTCTTAACCAAATTAAGTAAGACAAAAAGCACTGGAAACAAGATTCAGAGACCTTTCCAACACATATAGCCTTTCTTCATTATTATTCCTCATGTGACCACACCAAATGTTGCAACCGGACTGCTACTGCCTTCACCAGTCTACCTTTCACCATGAACTGTAACAAACAGTCATCAATAACTTTTTAAATATTTATCCTAAAGAACATAACTTTGGGAATACTTTAGAATGCTGAGATATACAAGTTCTCTCCAAATTTCAGTCAGATCCAACGGTTAAATCAAAAGTTATGAGCATTCTCCCAAAAACGGGTAACCCTTGGCAGGGTTTTGACAATTATTGTAAAAACAAACATATCTTGCCAAATACTCCACAAAAATGCATAAGAAATGATTCATCTGAAATATATTTCATTAATATATCATTAAATAACATCTGCATATAAAAATTACACCAAATGTTATCCTCCATGGATCCATGATAGTCACAGATTCCTTAAAACCTTATGACAGTTTGAGGGTTTGATGGATAATCTTTGTCAAATCCCCTCCAAACTGCTCTACCCCCTTGATTTCAACAAAATATGGTTTTATAACCCATTTTCAACTCCTTAATAACTACTCTAACCACCTCATGACCAGTGGATTTCATTCTTACACTTTTGTTGCACTTTTTGGCAATATTGCAACTTCGCAATTTTTGCAATTTTTGCATTTTTGACATAAATGAATCTAACACTTACATGGACACTTTTAACACTTCAAGATGGACCAAATATGATATCTTTGAAAAAAATGTCTCATTTAGCCTTACATATTATGATTCAATGGACTCAAATAACCTTAATACATTATGAATGACTCAAATACAATAAAATTGCTCATATTATGACTTTTGACCTCCTAGTATGCTTGTGTGCTTAGGTGCCTCTGCACCATAATCCCAACCTTGAAAAGTTTCCAAGTCCCTTAGAAACATGGGTACAATGACCTGCAAGAAAAATTTTCAGTAACAATCTTTTTGTGGCTCCTACCAATGGAGTTTGTAGTGGCTGCCACCCAAGTGCTTTTACCAGCCATAAGTCCACCTCTCCATGTTGCACCACCTCACCAAAAACCTTTTTGCCTCACCTAGGAGTTCTCCTCTTTACCTATCTCCCTAGTCTTTTGGCAACCAATGAACCATCCCATGGCCTTGGACCATCCCTTTGGCCCTTGACAAACCTTCCTTGTCTGCCTTCTTTCAACTAGATGGACGAGCAACTTGCAACCAAAAACTCATCAGCAAAAACCAAATAACAAATCCTTTTTGGCTAGGTCCTAGTGTGAGTTGTCACTCCTCACACTCTCAATCTCTTCTAGCTCTGATACCAATTTGATGCAGAGTATCTATCACAAACCATAAAACCTTCATTCAAGGGTAGACTTTAAACTTGAATCAAGAGGCATATAAAAAGATCAACCACTCTTCTCAACTCCAAACCAATTTTAAAGGTTATATTACATCCCTATAGACCTTCATTCAATAATTCAGATCATAACATTCACCAAAACATGAGAGAATAAATTCTTATTTGCCATGGAATACCCTAGTTCAAGATTTCATCCCTTAAAAACTGTTTTCACCAAACATATCACAAATTATTCAATTCTTAACCAAATTAAGTAAGAAAAAAATCACTGGAAATGGGATTCACAGACCTTTCTAACAAATATATCCTTTTTTCATTATTATTCCTCATGTGACCACACCAAATGTTGCAACCAGACTGCTACTGCCTTCACCAGTCTGTCTTTCACCATGAACTGTAACAAACAGACATCAATAACTTTTTAAATATTTATCCTAAAGAATATCGATTTGGTAGGACTTTATAATACTGATTTACACAAGCTCTCTCCAAATTTCAATTGGATCCAACGGTTAAATAAAAATTTATGAGCATTCTTCCAAAAACGGGTAACCCTTGGCAGTGTTTTGACAATTATTGTAAAAACAAACATATCTTGCCAAATACTCCACAAAAATGCATAAAAAAGGATTCATCTGAAATCTATTTCATTAATCTATCATTCAATAACATCTACATATAAAAATTACACCAAATGTGATCCTCCATGGATCCATGACAGTCACAGATTCCTTCAAACCTTATGATAGGTTAAGGGTTTGATGGATAATCTTTGTCAAATTCCCTTCAAACTGCTCTACCCCCTTGATTTAGACCAAATATGATTTTATAAACCATTTCCAACTCCTTCCTAACTACTCTAACCACCTCATTACCAATGGATTTCATTCTCACTTTTGTTGCACTTTTTGGCAATATTGCAACTTTGCAATTTTTACAATTTTTGCATTTTTGACATAAATGACTCTAACCCTTACATGGACACTTTTAACACTTCAAGATGGACCAAATATGATATCTTTGGAAAAAATGGCTCATTTAGCCTTACATATTATGATCAATGGACTCAAATAACCTTAATACATTATGAATTACTCAAGTACAATAAAATTGCTCATATTATGACTTTTGACCTCCTGGTATGCTTGTGTGCTTAGTTGCCTCTTCACCAATCTAGAAGCATGAAATCTAGTTTTCCACTAGTCACAATAGAGGCAAAGGAGGTGCCACCATCCTCTTAGCCAACAAATGGGGAAATTTGATCTTAGAGAATGGGGCCACCCCATGCAATAGGATAGTTTGGGTCATCATCAATAATAAGGGTTCCAAACTAGGCATGTGTTCTATGTATGCCTCTTGTCGAATAGTAAATTGGGAATCAACGAGCATTAACTCAACTAAACTAACCACGAAAACTAAACAACATGCAAAAACACCTAATCCAACAAACAAAGCTGAAAACATGAATCAAACCATCATTCCTATACTCCTTTGATGAAGTTTCGTTAATTCTCCTTTCTTCTCTAATATGGATATGTCGCTCTCAAAATACAAAATGTACAAATATGAATGAAAGCAAGGAATATGACAGCGAGAATACTAGAAATCGCGATTCTAAGACTATTTATGCAAAGTAACAGTGCTAATATTTGAAAATTAATTGCTTTGAATGAAGAATGAGGCCTCATTTTATAGAAATTCATATTTCAATGAACGACTGAGATTGAATTGACTTTTAGGAAGCTGGATGGACACAATCGAATGCAAATCAAAGCTGCCATTTAAAAAATGAGTTAAAATAGAAGAAACTTGGAGAGATCAAGTCTATCAAGAAAAGAGGATACTATGGAGATTTAGTAAATAATATTTATTAATTATCTCCACATGAGGATAAAATTAGCAGGTAGAAGAAGCTATTTATGACAAATTAATGAATATGATTTATTGATTTGCTCATCATATTTATCAATTTAGAGAATTAAGTTAAAGAATTTTTTTTATTGTGGAAGTGATAAATAAAGGGATAAATAAATAAATATTATTTATTTATCTTAGAAGAAGATGTAGTTTATTAATTTCTTCCTCAACTAAATAAAATAGATTTATTTAATTGATAGATAAAAGGGATAAATAAATAAATATTATTTATTTCTTAGAAGGAGATAATAATAAAAGAGGCTTAATTAATTAAATAATTAATTAAACCTAAGAGGGAATCAAGTCAAATTGATGTCCAAGGACAAGGATTTGGTCAAATTGAGTCAAACTGAATCAAAATGGGTGAAATTGAGAAGAATTGGAAAGAATTGGTCAAAATGAGTCAAAGAACAAGAAATGGGATCAAAATGGTATCTAGGATAGGAAATCGGATCAATCTAATATCATAGGATCAAAATGGGGACAAAATGATGCCACGGGACATGAAATGGGATCAAAATGATGCCATTAGAATAGGTTTTATCATAGGATCGAAATGGGGATAAAATGATATCAACGGGATAGGTTTTGGGACAAATTGATATCATAGGATCAAAATGGGGACAAAATCATATCAACGAGATAGGTTTCGGGACAAATTTATATCATAGGATCGAAATGGGGACAAAATGATATCAACGGGATAGGTTATGATTAAATTGAGGGAGAGAAGAATAAGACAGGATCGACAAACGATGAAAAGACGTGTTAGAAAATAGGAGATGTAGGCGTTGACCTTTTTTAGTGTCTACATTTTACCCTTCTTTGAGACAATTCGATTTACAGTGTTTTTCCAAACAAAATCTGAGAAAATGTGCATTAAAAGATACCCCAATGATAACAAGTTACAAGGGTGCCCCCTCGAAAAATTGATTGAAAATTTTGAACAAGAGGTCAATTTGTCAACAACAATATCAAGATTTCAAAATCATGAACGAAAGTGAAATCGAAGGTCAAAAGCAAAAGATAAAAGTCCTGAAAGGTGAAAGAGACTGCGATCAACACAAATGGAGAGCATGTACATCCATCAAGGCATTCCAAAGGGGAATAAAACTGGTTGGGAGGGTGAGAGGAGCTCATTTTCACTCTCTCATTTGGAAGAACTGGAGCTCTAGAGTAAGGAAGACTTGGCAAGGATGGTGCAAATTTTGAGAAAAATCATCATGGTTAGCGCGTGCAAAGATATCAACAACCAGAGGGCGTAGGACCAAAGGTATATACCCCGATGTCCAGTTGTCATTTTTTTATTTGAGCACACTTTTCTAAGTCAATTTCGATTGGTATTTTATGCATGTCGAGGCGTCTAGGTAAGTGTTGTGCATTTAAATAATTTGCTACACTATTAGGGGTTCAAGCTATTGGGATTCATTAAAATTGAATCAATTTTTTAGGCCCAATTCAAATTTTTGCTTTGCATTTCCAAATGAGTCGGTTTGAATGGCCTAGTTTGTGAGAGGTCAAAATGGAGCCGGTTGATTTTCAGAGGGTAAGGCTCGAAAGACATGTCCTACACCTTTCATTTGGCCTATGCAGTGATGTGCAACTTTCAAAATTCAGTTTGAAGAAGTTTATCAGGTACCCATTTCAAGGGGTGAGCTGAAAGTGCATTTTAGGCACAAATGCAGATTTTATTGAATAGCCTACTTTGGGTGCTTATATCTTTTCCCTGTTGATCGTCATGAAGAATTTAAAAATGGATTGAATTCTATGCATAAATGTGAGTTAGCCTGCAAAATTTCAAGTCCTAACGAATCCATTTGCTCAGTTTTCAAAGCCAAATCCGTTTGCAGTTTGTGTGTTTTGGCAAGTCCCTGTTTCGACAGGTAGTCAGAACCTTGTTTTGCACAAGTGTAAAAGTTGCCTCAATAAGCGTCATGTCAGAATGTTTCCTCCAGGTTATTATGGGTATAAATGGCAAGCAATGTTTCAAATTTCAAGCCTCTCTCAATCTGTTTGATCGGTTTTCAAAAGGGTTCATTTAGCCATTGTTTTCAGTTATCCGTACTTTAATTGTTATATCAGTTCAAGTAGTTTTTATGAGTGCGTCATTTGCTTCCAGTCAGACTTTTGGTCAAACTGATAATTTTAAGATTTAGTATGTACTTCAAGGTACCTGTGTTTCAAATTTGAGGGTCTACGGAGGTCGTTTGATATTTTTGAGAAAGGCATCATGTGTTGCCAGGACATTGACTCCATCAGGTCCGCGGTGTCAACAAAGTCAATTGGCCATTTTCACCAATTAATATTTCTTCACTCGGGACTTGTCTTGATAAACCGCTTGACAGTGTTCAAGCTTGTATATCAAAGTACACACCTGTTAGATGGCGAGCTCCAGAAAGGTGTTTTGACTCGCTTGAAAAATACGTCTTCGCGATTAAATACGAAAAATGTGGCGCAAGTGCCTGAAAGTCATAAAATGCGGATTAATGATCTGAAAATGATGTCGATCATTTCCAGAGGTAATTTTAAGGTGTCTGAAGCATTTCTAAGGCCAGTTGCATGAAAACAAAAAAAAAATTAGTCGGACCCACTTTGGGGCCCGACCTGGCTCAGGCCTGTGCAATGTTATTTTATTGGTGACTTGGTCCTATGACCATTTCTAGAGTAATGTTGACATCCATAGTTGGAGTTTAATACTTGTATGTTTCCCACCAGAGGATAGTGCAAAATGAAAATGCCTCTTGTGGTCAAAACAACCAAAGCATTCTGCATGCCAGATATGAGCAAACACCTAATGAAGAAATTGAAATTTCCAAAGGAATTACAATAAGCGAAGCATCAAGTTCAACCTCCTTAGAGGATGATTGGGAGGCCGTAGTTGATCAATCTCTGATGCAATCAAGTTCTTCACAAATCACTATGGAGCAAGGAAGGGGAGCTTTTCACTTATGGATAGCGTTCTCTTTATAGTGATGGAACAAGTTGGACGTGGTGTTTAAAGGAGCTTGCAGAGGAGTCAAAGCAAATGTAAATAAACTGTAGTAGCTTCCTCCCTCACGTGCCCCCCCAAGACTTCACTGGGCGTGGTGTTTGAAATGGATGCAGGAGGCTCCAGGCTTCTACGTGGTATGGAAGTGCACTCCAGCAATATATCCCTCTGCGTGGCATGGAAATGAAGTGCAAAAATCCAAGCTGATGCAATTATCATTTAAACAGTCATCTTCATGCTTTACGTGGTGGTTGGGGGATGGGTTTTATGCAGTATGCACATCAAATTGAAACCTTGGCAATCCCCTTTGCGTGGAGTTTTTTGGAGAGTTAAAGCAAATGCCAATGTCCCCTGCGTGGTGGATAGGGAACAACAGGCAACGTGGAGTTTGAAGAAGGGAGCATGTAGAAGCCCCCATGCATAAGGAAACCAGTAGGAGTTTGAAGACGGGAGCATGTAGAAGCCCCCACGCATAAGGAAACCAGTAGGAGTTTGAAGACGGGAGCATGTAGAAGCCCCCACGCATAAGGAAACCAGTAGGCTCAAAGCCTTTCCAGTATTTACCCTCCCCTACGTGCAAACAATCAAATAGCTGAGCTGGAATTGCTTTTGGATGAAGAGAAGTTCTGAGTATGAAACAATTCCTGAAATTATTGAATCAGCTGGTAATAAGAGCAAGTATCGTGATATAGATATGGATACATGAGCAAAAATAGAAGGTGGAGAAAATAGGAGCTTGAAGACTGATCTATGGGCTAGGAGACGTTATTTAGAATGGAGGAAATTTCAGGGCTTACCAGAGATAGACATTGAGGATCCTCCTTTGCCTGAATTTGTTGAAAGCTTGGTCAATTTTTTCTGCATTGTTAAAAAGCGTAATGGTGACCTTTTCCCTTTAGAGAGTCTAAAAGCTATGTTTAGGGCCTTTGTACGAATTCTGCAGTTCCACCATAAAAGACTAGCTATGCTTGGGAGCTACGATGGTCCAATTATGGATGCAAGCAAAGATGCTCTTTTTGAGAAGGCTCGTTTAGCATGCATAGAGGCGATGAAACACAACTTGGCCAATGGTGCTAATTAAAATAGAAAGGAGTCATCAAACCCCCAAGCAATGCATTTGGCAGTTGCAGAAGAAAACCTTCAAAACGTGCAATTCCAGGCATAGAGCCTTAATCCCACATTGACTGGGAGATGTCAGTTTTTTATATTTATAAGTAAATGTCCACCCAAGTAGAATGTTAAAGCCTCAAGGCTTTTGACGGAGGATGCCCATTGAGCGCCCAAGGCGGATCCCACGCGTGCGGACGTGGATCCCAAGGTGATCGAGGAGGTGACAGATGGCGACAGGTGGACCCCATGTAGGCATGCTTCCCGAGGCAGATGGATGAATTTTGCAGAGAAGGGTCGGCTTAACCAGTGAGCAGGTCGCAGAGGATCTGACAAAGCGCATTGATTCGTAGGCCAAAGATGCTCGCCAGTTAAACCTTACGAAACAGCGAAAAAAGATAAAGACCCTGCAGGTTCCGAAGATCGGACGGCTCGCGCGACTTCGTGAAGGCAAGATGCACGAACGTTAGAGGCTGCGAAATGGCGAAAATGCAAGAATTAAAAATCGTGCAAGTCTGAGATGATCCGACAGTCGACATTGATTCGTGACCCAAAGTTGCACGTCGGTTACCATCTGCAAAATGGCGAAAGCCAGGTGGCACTCAGGTGGCGGGTCCAGTCAGAGGTCCATCATGCGGGTCCCGTCCCAGTGGCAGTGATGTGGCACACACATGGAGTACAGGTGGACAGACAAGCAAGCGTCCCCGTGGCGGTGATGAGGTGTCAGTTGAGGTGGCACCCAGTAGACCCTGTGAACCAATCAGAGACCGACACATGGCAAAGCGTCAGAGCACAAAAGGGGGAAAAATCAAAGTTAAATGCATATTAAACATATGGTTCAGACTATATAAAAAAATGGAAAATTTAAATGATGTGCACACATGAGGAATTAATTCGCTCGGGGCTCAATTTTTGGTCAAAATATGAAGTATTATATGTTTCTGGAAAGCTCTCGGAGTGAGGAATCCAATTATGTAGTCAATTTTGACAAAGATCAGATATTTTGGGAGCAATTTCCATGGGAGTGAAATTGAGTTGGAGAAAGGGGACACTGGGCTTGTTTTGATGAAACCTAATTTGTTCCCTCTTCTTTCTTATTCCAATTTTCTTCTCATTTTAAGGGTTCCAGAAATTTGGAGAAGTGCTCCAGTTTTCATGGCTTCCATTTTTTGAATTTCTTGACCCATATGTGTAAAGTTCTATGGTTTGTTTCAGGGCACAGAGGATTTCAGTGCAACATTCAAGATGTGTTTTCTAGTTGTAGGCTTTACTTGTGTCAGGCATGAGTAATTTCCCACCATATTGTCTATGTGCATGTATTTCAGTATTATGAATTCAATCCTCAAGGAGGATGAAATTTGTCAATTTCAAGGAGGTTGTGTGATTGTTTGTGGGTATCCTTCAATGAAGGTTTTAAATTTTGTAATCAATCATGAATAATGGAATGTGTCCCAGATTTGATAATGTTGTGAATGGATCTGAATAGTGCATTAATATAAGGTATTGATGCATGAGTATCTTGTTTAAGGAAAACAAACTTGCATCTATGATTTATATTTGTAGTTCTATGTGTGACTCTGCTGCCCAATAAACAAGGCACTGGTCTTGCAGGTTTGGGGATGGTTTCAGATATACATTTTTAAAAGATAAATCTATTTCCCTTTATGTTTAGGGGTGTGTGTTCCATTCTTTCCAAGCTCTATTTCATCTTATTGTTTGTACAAATCTACCCAGTTTGTAGTGTTTCCTAACCTGTTGAGCTTGTGAAATGATATATCTGCTTATAGTTGATGTAGTTGTGTGTTTGTAATTGTTGTATTCAAAGCATCAAAGGGTGTCCCCCCTAGGTCTAGCAGAACCGGAAGTGCAGGAGGATCAATTAGGGTCCTATGTTATGTTGTCCAAGCCCTGATGTGTTTTGTAGACTGAAATTGGCCATTTCATAGAAGGATTGTAGGTGTTCTTGGGTTATCACTTTTGGTGAACAACACAAGTTGCATAGTTGATGCTTGAAAATGTGTAGTTAAGACTTAGAACTACGCAATTGAGGGCTTAAATTGCGCAGTTGGAAGGTTAAATTGTGTTGTTGACTAGGGTTTTACTTGATTTGACTTAAGTTTGAAAATAACGCAGTATAGATGCTCAAGTGCCCAATTGAGGTGTTCATAGGCTTTTGCATGCACATACCTGTGTCACTAATGGGATATGGTTTATACTCTTAGGGTTGACACAATGTTGCCCCATTGTCTTCTAGGTTCAACTTCCTCCATTGCAAACTCGAGAGAGTCATCTTGCATGTATGTCTTTATGACATCAATTGATGGGATGAGAGAGGAATTGCCTCTATCACTTAGGACCTCATCATATTATATATGCCTTAAGATAAGGACAAATAGGGGACTCATCAGCGCATTAGCTAAGCGGTGGCACCCACAATCCATCTATCGACAAGAGAGGTGACAATCACACTAGAGGATGTGTGGCACATATTGAGGATTCTCATTTATAGTGAGCTATGTATATATGAGCCTTTGATAGGGAGGGAGTCTCTTGAGGTTGACGTTGATGAGCTATGCATTGTGAATTATGAGATTCGATGGGAGATGATGGCGGCTTAGCATTCAAGATTAGCGTTCATTATTAGCACAATGATAGCAACATTAGTAAAACCAAATAAACGACAACATGGGTTTCCTATTGGATGGGGCCAAGTGCTAGAGCATATGGTGATGCATGGGAGAATGTTTGCATGGGGACCATGCATGCTTGGCATGTTATATTTCCATTTGCATCACATGGCATATAGAAGTGCTTTGACCATCAACTACGAATTGACATTGATATAGGTGTGGGCATTTGAGCCTATAGCAGCATGTAGACCTATTTTGGATGGACAGATGTGACTAGGGCTACCTTATGTGTATTATTATGATGGGACACCGTTGTAAGGATCACTAGGATATACATTATATTGGAGGCATGAGCTAGAATATCTCTGGGATTTCATATGGAGACCTTCTAGGGGTTGCCTTGGTTGGTCAGATGACAACGAGCACCTCCCCTATTGTAGACAAGAGAGATTACTCATAGGATGGACTATTATGTGATAGATAATCATTAAGATTCAATTGCTAGAGAGGGTATGAAAACAATTTGGGGAGCGTCAGGGTGTCCCTACAAGTATAGCATATTATGCACAACCCAAAAAAGAGGTTCAAGATTGGCGACCAATCAATAGAGCTTAGGCAATGTATACAAAGTTTGAGCAGTTACAACCTAGATAGTGGGATGCAAATCCAGATGTGATAGATGCAGGCATCATAGCAGCATATGAGAGATGGTTTGCAGAGCATAGGCCGATTCCTTTGACAAATCTAGAGATATCAGTTCTAAGGGTGGCACCAAGACAGGGTCAATAGAGAGGACAAGAGAAAGAGACTGATGATGAGGAGATTGAGGAGGATGATGAGGAGTCAGATGAGGAGTCGGATGGGGATGAGAAAGATGGAGGAGATCATGGTGCCATCTCAATATTAATGGATCGGACTAATGATGTGCAAGTACCACAAGATAAGCCTATGTATGATGTAGTTGTGGGTGATGAGGTTGAGGATATCTGAGATGACAGGACTATGAGGGATGCAACAAGGTATCAGAGAGAGAATATCATAGCACTAGACAGATAGGTAGCAACTTTTCAAGCAGTCGGGATAGCTTGGGATGTTGAGTGAGCATCTTTGATTTCAAGTATGGAGAGACTGACCGTGGAGAGGGATCAGTTGACAATAAAGATGGCTACCCTAATTGCCTCTCGAGACAAAATAGACAAGACAATCTGGGAGGAAGAGAAAAAATATTTTATTATGAAGAGAGAGAAATTGATAGCAGAGAGAGTGCGGCCATTAGCAAAGAGGGACAGGTATACAAAAGAGAGAACTTCATTGATAGCTTATTGAGACGCAGCTTTGTCCAGAGTAGAGAGTAGATGTTGTTATCCAAGATTTTTTCCAAGGTGTCACAGATGGTGGCATGCTTGAAGTAGCATGGGAGTTAAGAGAGGTGGGGAAGCAGGCCAAATATTGGAGGGATTTATATGAGAGTGTGGTACCAGCAAAGTGGAGGGCACATTCATATTGAGCATAGAGCAGGTCACACAGTAGGACACACTCCCGGAGGGCACAGAGCAGTGTAGGAGTGATAGGACTAGTGGGACAGGCGCAACCTTCATCCTCAGGATAGGACAGAGGCCAGTAGGATTGAGGGAGCACCCAGTGATACTTCCAGTGATAGTGACATGCCTTTGTTTTGTTGTAGACACATTTTGATATTGTACGAAGCCTACAATCTTCACTTGACATGGATACTTTGATTTTTGTACTCTGATACTTATTATGATATATATGAGATGTAGTTTATGATGGTGACTACATTATGTGTTTATAATATGTGTGTTTTACTTTGCTATGATAATGCATGTGTATGTTATTGCTTTTTATTTGATGTTGCTTATATGATTCCATGATGTTATTATGATTTGATGATCTTATGCCATTATTGAGATGTATGCATTGGATAATGATACTAACATGTAATTGCATGATAAGATGAAATTAGATGGGTGATTATGATATGCATGTGCTCTAACACGTTGTGGATGCAAGATGCATATGTTTCTGCATACTAGAGTATGAAACCAAGAGGGCCGCGAGGACTAACTAAAGAAGTGTTAGTGATATTAGATGAAGAACAATTAGTAATCATGAAACCCTGCTTTCATAAGTGCACTTTATTAGTAGAGATCTTTATTTAATATGGCAAGTGGATACATCTCATCATGACATATAAAGTTAGAGCGATAATGTGATCCCATTGCGGAAAAATTGACGTGTTGCGGACAAGGAATGTTTCAATCTATCCTAAAAAATTTATGTGTGTTATAGGTCGAGGTATGTGTGATAGTCATGAAGTGAACGTACCAACACAAACATCCACAACATAATTGCTTCAGAATGTCATGAAAAACATTCCACAAAAAAAAAGACCATGAACCATCCTAACCACTCTCATCACTTGTGGATATCCTTGAGTAGTAGAGTAACATGAAAAATGATAAATCAATGAAAGATAAGACTCACTAGACCAAGCGATTCAACAACCATTTTGATCTTGTTGCCAAAGTTGATAGGTTGTGTTTGATAGGACAATCATGATATATAGATTTGGGAATGAAGTACCTAGTTTAAGATGGACACAGTCTGGTTTCGAGTATACCGCATCCTGTATAAGACAGACGATAGTTTGGATAGTGTTGATTGGTTTATATGACAAGTTGATATGTCTGATTGCTAACTTGATTAATAGTTTGTCTCTTGTTGTGTGATTTGTGAAGCATAGTGTTGTATAGGTTTTTCATCTATGTCTACTCAAATGTCTATTAGTTGCAAGGGATACTTTATTGATGGACTGAAAATTATTCTTTTTAAGTTTTGATTGTTTTTTTAATTTCTAGGGTTTTTTGGTTATTCAACTTTTTGGTGAGTTCTATAGGATTTTTTACGAATGTTTTTGGATTTATTTTTTCAAGCCATTTTGCAATTTTTAGAGATTTTTTCAAGGAAACTTTGCAATTTTTAGGGATTTGTTTCAATACATTTTGCAATTTTTAGGGATTTTTTAAGGACATTTTGCAATGTTTAGGAATTTGTTTAGGAAATTTTGCAATTTTTAGGGACTTTTTTAGGACATTTTGCAATTTTCAGGGATTTGTTTCAAAACATTTTGTAGTTTTTAGGGATTTTTTAAGGACATTTTGTAATTTTTAGGGGTTTTTTAGGACATTTTGCAATTTTTAGGTATTTTTTCAAGACATTATTCAATTTTTAGGGATATTTTTAGGACATTTATGCATATGTACACATTGGATCCTCCCATCTTGCTATGAGAATGACTCAATCTACTAATAGTGGTAAGATAATTGTGCCCAGTCTATGTCAAATTATATACAATGGCCAATGCACCCATTGGATCCTCCAATCTTGTTGCGAAAATGACTCCATCTATTGATCATGGTAAGAGAATTGCCGCTAGTATATGTCAAACTATATATAGCGGTTAACCAAAGTCAAACTAACATATGTACAAGCCAGTTATGCAAAGGAAAGATAGTAAATAACAACCAATCTCAAGCCACAAAGGACAAAAAGGGGTTGATGGGAAGCGGATGGAAAGTCTATCACGAATGTGAATATAATTCAGATAGAGTGACAATAGATGGTGGAGCAATAACTTGCTATGTGTGGCACCTATTTGTTAGGTTTTCACCATGGTACTTACCCATAGCACCTATTTGCCAAGTTTTCACTAGTGGGTGAATGATTTCTCTTGACTTTATATTTCTTTTTTTCTCTATTTTTTAGGATCCCTTTTCATTTTTTTTTATATATATATTTTTTCAAGATCATTTTATGAATTTTATATATATATATATATATATATATATATATATATATATATATATATATATATATATGTTTGTGTTTTTTATGCATAATACTTATGGAGGTACATGTTGTTGACTAGATCGGATCGTGGCTATCCCTCTGATGTTTCAAATTTATATGCCCCAGACCCATAAGTTGCAGTGACTATATAGGAGCCTACCCAAATGGGCTCAAACTTGTTGAGCTTTTCCCTTGTTGATTCTTTGGATTCATTCTGAGGACCAAGTTTTCAACATCAAAGTGCCTATCCTTGAATTTCTTTACGTAATTTTTTCGGAGATGATTCTTACGTGCTTGCAAGTGGACTAGAGTAGTCTAGCATCGCTCATCCAACATCTCTAACGTAAGCAATTTGGATATTGTATATTCTTCATCAATTATGTGTCGCAAGAAGACTCTCGATGATGGTATCTTGACCTCAATAGTAAGTATGGCCTCAGCACCATAGACTAGGGAATAGGGGGTGGTGCTTGTAAGAGTGTCTATGCTAGTACGGTATGCCTATAAATCAGGATTGAGTTGCACATGCCAGTTGTGGCCAGCATTATTGACAATCTTTTTGACTATTTTTATAATGGTTATGTTTGATGCCTCATCTTGGCCATTACTTTGTGGGTAATAAGGAGTAGAAAAGTGGTGTCGGATATGAAATTTTTCAAAGAGTTCCCTAACATCTTAGTTTTTAAATGGACGACCATTATCAGTGACAATGGCCAAAGGGCATATTGGCACATGATGTAATTCAAGATAAACTTGGAAATTTGTGTGTTTGTAATGTAGTCATGAGAATGGCTTCAATCTATTTTGTGAAATACTTTGTAGCAATGATTATAAACTTATGGTCATTGACAAAGGTAGGATGGATCTTTCCTATGAGATCAAGTCCCCATTAAGACAAATGCCATGGAGATATAATAGGTTGGAGCTCTTGCATTGGTGCATGACTTAAATCTATGCATCTAACACTTGTAGCACTTCTTTGCAAAGTTGTGATGAAGTGTTTCAAAAGTATGTTTATCAATGTCTCATCCCTTGATTGCGTTTCTTGGCATTTTGATAATGAAGTGCTCTATATCACTTTGGTTTTGCTATCTTGTCTTGTCTAGGGAGTATGAAGTATGTGTCTGGAAGTGTTCATGGATGTTCTAGGAATGTATCCATGTGGTCCAGATGATATTGGTTGATCTCTTTTGTGCCACATTATGTCTAGTGTTGGTTTTTAGGATAATTTGTGGTTTTCTGGCTGACAGGGTTTGTTCTCTTGCTTGCACTATATCTTTGGGTGTTTATGCCAACTTTGGAGATTGTGTTGAGTTGTCTTTGGGTCCTATTATATCTTGTGGGGATCAACATTGAGCAAATTCATTTGGAAGATGTGTTTTTGTGCCGAGTGGTTAAGGACTACATGTTTCATCTACACGTTACCCTATTGCTGACTTGGGAGGATGTGTGCCAGAGTGTGTGATGTTTGGGATTACATTTGATGATCTAATAAGATGTTTTAGGTCCTATTTATCCCCTAGATAGGTTCTCTTTCACCACAATTATGTTTTGTGGATAGGACTTATTGGGATAATTTCTTGTCTCTTGTTTTGGCCGACCTAATTGATATTTATAGTTTTTACAAATGGTATATATAGAATATCATTGCATTTGCAATTGTGTTGGTGTGAATTGAAGTGAAATGTGGAAGATTCAAATGTGAAGCAAGAATAGTGTACGGTGAAAGTATTGGAGTTGAATTGCCAAATGGTTGCTTGAGGAGGTGAGCCAAAAACAACGATATTTTAGGGAGATTGTTAGATGTAGTGATGTTGAAGGTTTATACATTGTAACTCATATTTATGTATCTTTCTTTTAGATAGTGAGTCTCCCTAGCAAGTCCTTTGTATCTTGCCCTAAGTTAGTGAACCTCAACTTGCAAGTCCTAGGAGCAGTGATCTTCCTTGGGTAGTGAGCCCTTAAACAAACATTTTAATACTTGTTCATATAGTGTGAGTTAACTCTCATTGCAGTTTTTCCCTTTTTAGGTTTTCCATGTAAATATGGTGTTCTCTTTGTTGGGTTTTAAGTGCCATCAACCTTGTAAATCCATTCATTTAATAATGATCCTAATATTGTTTGCAATTCACCCATAAAGGATGAAGGATTTCACCAACAAAGGTAATTAATGTTTTAATAGCCCTGATAATTGTATATTTACATGCAAACAATTAAATTGGTTGCTAATTATTGCACAACCATCACTGCAAAGGTAATCTTGGTGTCCACCTTTCAAATTTTATATTTTGGAGGTTTATGACATTTGTCATAAGTCGTAAGAGCATTCATGACAAGTTATGACAATTGTCATAAGATCATATGACAATTATTAGAATATCTATGACATTTGTGATGTGAGCATTCATGATAGTTATGGCAATTGTCATATGATGCTATGACAAGAATGACAATATTTATGACATTTACCATAAGTTGTGAGAGCATTCATGACAATTGTGACAATTGTCATTAGGTGCTATGACAACTATGATAATATTTATGACAAATCTTTTCTATTTTGAAAAGATGCCTTATGAAACTGTAATAGCATCTATAAGAGGTTATTTATGGGTCAAGTTGACGATTCTAAGGGGGTTTTCATGTAGGGGTCGTATAGATTTTTACCATGGTATTTTGGAACTTTGTTTTGACCCATGGTAATGTTCTGTGGTGGTAAATTTTAATCCCCTGGGGTCTATATATTGAGGAGTTGAGAGGAAGACAAGTACAAGTTCTTAGTGGACCAACTGCTAATCCCTGCTTTTGATTCCCCACAATCTGAGCTCATGTGTGAAATTGTTTGTCACAATTTTTCTTAATACAAAGATATTTATAACTACTTCAAATCCCAAACCTTACTTCCCAACTTGTCTAACAACCAACGTCGGTCCTTCATCCATCAAGCCTCTAGATATGTTATCATCGGTGACACCCTTTACCGTCAATAATATTCCTTCGACGGTTTCAAGGAACATATTCTTGCCAAAAAATGAACAAGAGAGGAATGAGCCTGTGAACACTAGTGCCTTCAATCCTGAAACTATTCGTATATGGGATGCAAAGTACCAATATTTACCAGAGGTGATCAAATCAAAGATGTCATATGCAGAATACATAGAGTTTGCAAGGAAGAGTGAACCACGTAAGAAAATAATGATGCAGCCAATGTCTTATCCCTTGATTGTGCTACAAGTGTTAGATGCATGGAGACTTAAGTCACGCACCAACGCAAGAGCTCCAACCTATTACATCTCCATGGCATTTGTCTTAATGGGGACTTGATCTCATAAGAAAGATCCATCCTACCTTTAACATCCATCAACACTTCTAGACACATACTTCATACTCCCTAGACAAGACAAGATAGCAAAACCAAAGTGATACAGAGCACTTCATTATCAAAATGCCAAGAAACACAATCAAGGGATAAGACATTGAACTTTTGAAACACTTCATCACATGAAATCTAAACTGAGACGCTGAAAAAAACATAAGTATGTCTTCCAAACTATAGCAATAGAGACATCAATGGGGAGCAATGTGGAGCATTCTTCGGACCAATCCTAACCAGCCATCAAACTGCCAACATACTACCTTAACTAGAACCATCAACTACAACATCATGGACTTCAAAAGATAGGAGTGCAACATCCACAAAGCATACACATTATATCCAAAACCACAAAGCCATATCTGCAAATGTGGAGGAATGTGAGGTATTCTTCTAGATTGTCTGCAACATAACTTTCCTGCATTCACACACTTCCCCAACTTTTGGGATTAGAACACCTTGAAATGACATCTCCTCACTCATGAGAAATAAAAGAGATACTACAATAGCTTGTATGCACAAGATCATACGTATTTAAACATCACTTCATCATCATGCTTCTAATCCTTATCTTAATACTTCTAATCCTCAACTTAATATTTCATATCCTCATCTTAAACTTCTAATCCTACTTAATGCTTATAATCCTCATCTAAAATATGATACCATCTTTGCAACCACCATCATTGTTCTTCAACACATCAACAACATCTTCACAACATACTAAATATAGACATCAACATCATCATTGCCATAAGGATATAAGAGAAAGCCTCATATGAACATCTTCATTATCATTGTATTCATACATGGTGAGACATCAACCCCACACTGATGGTGGACATCCAACCAAGAACATCATCAACAACATCTCTACACAACTACATATCATGACACCATGGCATGCAAGGTATAGATATCAACACCAAGAGGGTGGAAATCAACCAAGAACCACCTGCACAACACATTTGCATTCTATATTAATGACATCACATATCTAATTTTCATCTACATTTCACATTACTGCAATATACTGAGTGTAGGTATCGACATCAAGAAGGTGGACATCCACAATAGAGAATACGCTCAACCATCAACCATCTACCCATATATTTGAATCCACAACATCACCTAAGATTTGTATTATCCAATAGTCTGCATCATATACTTTGAGACATAAATCTAAACCATCTATCAATCATAACATATTAGCAACATGTACTTCCAATATACCACAAATCTCATCATCAGCATATCATCAATAACAACACCTAGTCATCTCCATCATAATGACAACACACAATCTGAGTGTTGACACAAATCAACAACAATTTCCAATATCCTCCACAATGTTGAGGGTTGGCATCGATGACAACTCTTAATCATGAATGACAACAACTACCAATATAATGCCCCTTGTTTAAACTGGCCAAATGAACACTAGTTATCTTGCACCGTTGTGACCCTAAAACAGAGACCTTGGGAGGTCAAAAATACCTTAGTTTCTACCTCTTCCATGAGAGATTGAGTTGAGACACTTTGTGTCATGTGTCAAAAGGCCCATCAACAGGAGGTTTCTAATTTTTCTAGAAACATTGAACCTTGAAGAATCGATAAATTGAATATATGAATTAGAATAGTACTTTGATTTGGAAAAAAATTGTGATCCACAAAGAGTAAAGTTGACACAGACAACACTTAAGGGGCAAGTTGCGCTTTGGTGGAGAGAATGGAGAGAAAGTTGTAAATGGTGAAGCAAGGATAACCAAATAGAGTTGAATGGTGGCTAGGTTGAGACCAAAGTTTATCCATGTAGACTATGAACTGATTTGTTCATAATGTTGTAAAATTTGGAGTAGAAGATGAGGGTGAAGAGTATAAAAAAGAGTTTTTTACAAGGTGGTGTTACGATCTAGACAACATCAAGTGGATAGGAAGAAGGTAGCTAGATACATAGATGGGTTGAAATACAATATTCAAGATGAGATGAGCATCCTAAAGATTACCACGGTTGAAGAGACTTGCCAATACATCCTAAAAGCTTTAGAGAAGATATCCAAAAGGCAGAAGCATAATTTAAGAGGTAGATGAAAGATTCACAGCAAAAAGAAGACAAAGTAGTAATAAGAGGAAAAAAGTTATTGAAAAAAAAAAGCCAAACCTAAATGGGGTAAGAGTTAAGGAATAAAAGGAAGTATTGTGCAAGAGGGTGTTGTAGTAGTAGCCAAGGATTTTTAAACAAATGTTTTCAATGTAGAGAAATTGGCCATAGGGCTTTTGAGTATCCACAAATACAAGAGAGTAGCAAGAAAAACACAACTAGAAATCACCTAGGACAAGAGGACGAGGAAATTGTGGCATCCTGAAGGCAGAAGAACCAAAGGAAGGAGAACCTCTCATGTTGATGAGAATGTTGGTGAAACTAGATGGAGAAGAAGATGAATTGTCTCCAATGTGTATTTTCTTAACTATGTGCAAATTTGGAGGTAAGTGCTACAAGGTAATTGTAGATAGTGGTAGTACTAATAACCTAGTTTCTAAGGAAATAGTGGAAAAGCTAGGTGTGAAAAAGACAAAACATCCCAATCCATATAAAGTTTATTGATTGCAAAAGAAACAAGAATTGGAAATGAATGAGCAGTGTATGATCAATTTTTAAATTGGGTCTTATAAGGAATGAAGTCATGTGTGATGTGATGTCAATGAATGTATGTCATGTGTTGTTGGGAAGACCCAAGTAGTTTGATAGGGAAGTCGTCTATGATAGTAGAAGAAATTTGTACACCATTGTGAAGGATGGACATAAGTATGTTTTGAATTCTCTAAAGGAGAAGGAGAAGTGGATAAAGGAAGCAGTTCTATAGTTTGTTGCCATACAAGAAAATAGGTAATCAAGGAGAAAAGAGAGGTTGTGAACAACTTGATGAAAGTTCCTATAAAAGTAACTTATAGTTGGGAATAGTGGAAATAATATTGGTTTTGTGCATCAGCAACATAAAGAAAGGGAGAAAAGCAGGAAAACTTACAAAGTGGGAAATATCTTAAGTCACGGTTGGGTATTTCAAATTTTCTCATGAAGGCCATGGATCAAATTTACAAAGCAAGATAACTAGTGTTAACCTACATGTTGAGGATGGAGAAGAGAAGAAGCCATGAAGTGGAAGAGTTCAAGTAAATAAAGAAGAGACTTGGATAAAGAACAAGCAAAGGATTACCATCCCAAACCCATTCAAATGTTTCTAAGTTGCCCAAAAACATTTTTAGGCTTTCTTTTGGTTCCAATACAAGTTTTGTGTAGTTTCTATTGATTTGTGCTAGTCTTTTGCTTCTAGAAGGAATTTTGTCAATTTTGAATGTATCATATTGTAGAGGGGCTAAATGGGTTCCTACAATCTTAATTTGGTGAAAAAGGGATGAAATTGACCAAGTTATAAAGTAATGTATATTTCAACCTCCAAAAACAATTCAGAGGCTTGAGGGGTTTTGGGAACCCCCAATTAAGTATGATACCCACTATTACCCTTGACACAATGCATAAACATGCATACTTTATGAAGTTCCTAAGGGTCATGAAACCGCCAACAAATTCTTCAGCTCAATGCTTTTCAACAAAGTTGAACAAGATTAATGAGTTCAAAGTAGGGCAAGAAGCCCCAACATAGCTTATTCTCCTAGCACGCTCTAGTATAAGCTTGTGGGAGGTCAAGAAGGTTTCAGGAACCCCCAATGGGTTCCCATTCCCTCATCCCCAACACAAGGCTTCTTGAGGAGTTCTCATCGGGCTTGCGAACCCCAAACCAAAGTTCTTATTGCACAATAACACCCTCAAAAGCGGAGAGCATCAGAAAGGCCAAAATCCTGACAAAGAAGAGAGCACAACAAAGGCCAAAGCCCTCATAAAGGTTGAAAACCCAATGTTGAAATAGGGGTGTTTAGTTCTTGAAGGTATTGAAACCTCTAAAACCTCCAACTAGCAATGAGAAACACCAACAAGCAATTTGGTTGACCATTCAAAACATGACACGTGGCCAATGGTTCAACTTCCCATTGTAAGTGGTTCAACTGCCACCTGTAGACATATGAAAGCAAAAAACATAATGGAAAGGGATTGAGAATGGATGATCAAACATGGAGTAGTAAAATATCTAACATGCAAGACACAACAATCATGAGATTCGCAATTGGAAATCCTATAACATACACATTCCCCTAACTTTTTATACTAGACCAACCCACTAGAATGCGATTAGGGATTGGAAATGTGGTCAATGCCACAAAGAATGACGAGATACTATCTGTACCCATATACAAATTGGTGTTCTCATGAGGAAGCTATCGAATGGTTCTCATAAATTAGAATTTTGTCGTGGAGGAATCAAAATTGCATCCAAAGAATGAGTACCAAATAGTGAGTAGAGAGATGCACAAACCGATGAATCATATCAATCATATTCTGTTGTTTGAAATGAAGAGGAAGATAATGTTCCCCAATACAAGACACAAAATTAGACCATTAAAATAGGAATAGCATTCACAAAATTGTCATGACATAGAAACATTGGGAGGATTTGTTGGCAACACAACAACAAATGGGCCTCCCAACACGAATATAGTGATGGTTCCTCCATGTTTGTCTTAGTAAGAGTCTATCCATCACATCCCCCATGTCACTATAACCGATCCCACCCCCTCCCCAACCCCCGTCTAAAATGTTCCCTACTATCTATCCCCTTCCTGCTTGGTTGAATTCACTATATTTAGGCGTTTTCGGCCACTGATGAAAGGCAATTTTATCTCCAAAAGAAGAAATTCTGGAGAATAATTTAGGATTGAGCCATATTGGTTTGGGATATTTTCATGACAAATTCTTTCAAAAGTTTAAGAATTTTGTAAGACTTGTTATGAATTAAATTATATTGTATTTATATCAAGACTATAATTTGAATGATTGAATTGAAATCTTGATAAATTGAATTTTACATATGAATAAAGTTTTAATTGTCATTCCTGTGTAGAGGCTTCTATTTGTGGCTGCATGGTAGGGCTGCTTGAGGGTTGCTTGACAAAAACCCCTTACCTTGTCTACATCACCTTGGACTTAACTGCTTGACTATGAGGGTCTCCCTTTCAAACAATGCTTTTCCATTAGCCACCTAAATGCAAAATTGTCCTCTCTAGATTCAAGGGCACAGCTACTTGGTGGAAGAATGCTAACAAAAATCACTTGACAATCCATGCCCCTAATTCTTCATTGGATGGCTCCTCTCTCAATGAGAAGTTCTCTCAAGAGAATATTTCTTTAGCTTCTAGTGCAGATCTGGCGTGCCCTTTCCAATCTATTCCTTTAGAGATGATTGGAGAACCTCATCATGTGGTGGAAGGTCACATTTCGTCTCAACATTCTATTGATCCTTCGCACGTGGAGGATTATATGCCAAACTTGAACCTTTTTATGTGTAGAGGATAGTGCCCAAATGGGTGTTGGATCTACAAATCGAAGATTTATGTTTTTTAAATGTTTCATGTAGTACCCCTCCTTGATCAGCCTCTTTTGTATGTTTTGAGTTACTTCAGTGACTGTTCTGTGGAACATTTTCGTATTTTGATTTGGAAATTATGCAATGTTATTTCATGCTTTATCTGGAGTTATGGTGTGTGGGGGAAAAAGTGACACTAAGAAAACATGCCCTAATCTCACTTTCAATCACACACTTGTGGAATACGAAAGAGCCTAGAGGTATCACACAATTAGCTACTTCTTTTTGTGGAAGAGAGAGCCACGGGCTACCTATTAGGATTTCTATTCCTTTGTTGCAAATGATAGATAGAATGATGCAAGTTCAATCCCTAACCCCAAAGTGCAAGTATGAACTAATAACAAGATTGCAGAATTGAACTTAAACAATGGAAAGTTGTAAACACAAGGACAAGACAAGAATGTAAATGCGTACCCGATGTTAAAATATGAATGAAAATGTTCGGGACGGGGGCGTGGGCGCCACTGTCCTGATTCTGCCCCTGAAACTGCTCCTGAAACTGTTGTTTTGCAACCTGAAAAGCTGTCAAAAATGTTGAAACTTGCTGTCTGACAGAAGGACCAGGGCGCCCAGCGCCCCTGTCCTGGTAGGAACAGGGTGCCCCACGCCCCTGTCCTAGCTTTCTGGGCTGGAATTTGGTGTGAAGTTCAGTCTACGTCTGCTTCCGTCGGATCTACAACTTGCGGCGTCGTCCGAATCCCGAAACCTACACTTATATCTGAAAAGGAGTTTTGGGCGGCTATATAGGGTTTTGCCTTAGTCAAACCCCCGCTTTGGTGATTTCCACCTCCACGAATAGCCAAGTTGTATTGTAAAAGTAATGTGTGTGCAGACCTTGTGTGTGTGCAAGATCCTAAAATGCAAGTAAGCAAACTAGAGCAACCTAGAAAGTAAACCCTAATTGCTTGTAAATGATAATGTAAGTGCTCCAAATCAAGATGCAAAGTGATCTAAAGCATGAATACAAATGATATGATGAAGCTTATGTAAAGACATGAAAACAACATGAAATCATACCCAACCCCAAGGGAGGGGTACAAGCCAATCTTCAGTCGGTGATCCCCTATTGCTCTTCAATGTCTTCAAAGCCCTAAATGGATGAATGAAATTGATGAATGCTTGATGGATGGATGTTGAATGTTGTTGAAGTCTTCAAAGATCTGCTCTTTCGCTGCATAGAAGGTCCTTGAAACCCAAAATTCTCATCCTTTCAAATGAAGAAAGAGAGCTCTTATATATGAAACCCTAGGTCTTAATTTCAACTTTTGGCCGACCTAGAGATTGAATCTCCTGCGAATTTCTTGGGGTTAAGCTTTATTTTATGATTGGATTGCGCTCCTAAAATTTCGGGAAAAATGTTCGGGACCATGTGCACTCCAAGTGCCATGGTCCCGACAACTTTTCACCAAATTTTCAGGGCCGTCGGATATGATGATTTTAGAGTGAATCCCCCGAAATGTTACAGCTAATTTCGAGATGTTTTGACCCCCGAAATCAAGCCCCCAAGTTCAAAATAGGACCTAATTAGGGTTTTAGATTAAATGATGTATTGGAAGAATAAAATGAAAGGGGCACACTTTAATGAAAAGGGCCCAACTTTATGATATGGGAGATGATAAAATAGAACCCTAGACCTAATTAATTTAATTAATTAAGTGCTAAAGGGGAAATGCAATGCAAAATGCAAAATGCGCCAAGGCGGGTGCTAAACTAGGTGTGAAATTGTACCACCCTAGAAAGTGCGTACAATTTACGACGCTACATATGGTGCATGATTTTATGCAGTATCTCAGTGCTTATGATTAATTTTATTTTATGGATCATTATCATGGACTGACACTTTTCCCTTCTGTTGCGATGCGTTATTTATATATTGCGTGTTTGCAAGTGTATTGGGATGTGAGGGGATTATTTTCCTTCACTCACTCCGGTGAGACAAGGAACATCACGATTCTCCTTCATCGGTGTGTTTACCGTGTCTGTATATATATTGGTCTATATGCACGTGTGGTTCTTTGGTGCAGGATATTGTAGGTACGGGGTATTGACTCCACCTGGTTTTGCAGGTCTGAGCATGCCTTATATATCCGATGGGAGTGGAGGAGATAGTTGTTGTACCTTAGCTTGACCGCAGTTACACTCGTGTGAGTGTTGTCAATCGGTTGAGTTTTCCCCCGTCTAGCTGTTATTCGTGTCATGTTGCCTTGGTTTGGTCATTTGAGAGTCGTCATTTGATCTGTCTTGGTTTTGAGTGTTTCCGTGTATTTAAATAGTTATTTAATTTAAATGGATGATTATATCTTGCATTGGCGTAATCATTAAAATATTATGCTTTGTGATTATTGATTTATTTAATTGATGAATTGCTAGATTAAAAGGTTAAATGTGTAGTACCCCTTCTCGATCGGACTTATTAGACTGATATTTTGTTGCAGTTTACCTTTCAGTCGATACATTACTGCTAAACATTATTCAAACGTATTTGATATTATTTCATGCTTTATCTGGATATGGGATGCATACTTTATTTACAGTATTTCAGTACTTGTGATTGTAGCATTTATGGATTATTGCATTGTACTGACACTTTACTTTATCTATGCGATGTGTCATATATATGTTGCGTGTTTGCAAATGTATTAGATGCAAGGGGACGGTTTTCCTTCACTCACTTCGGTGAGACAAGGAACGTCGCAATTCTTCTTCATCAATGTGTGTGTCGTGTATTCTATATTCATATACATGCATGTGTGATTCGATGATGCAGGATATTGCAGGTACAAGTACCAGGTAGGTACGGGGTATCGTCTCCACCTGGCTTCACAGGTCTAAGCATGCCTTATATGTCCGATGGGAGTGGAGGAGATAGCTGTTGACCCTAATTCTTATCCTCGGTCTACTCATGTGAGTGTCGTTAGTTGGTCGTTCGTTCCTTTTTGTTTGGCCTTCGAGTCTTGTTCGTTTGGCTTTGTTGGAGTCTTCTTGTGGTTTTCTCAGTTTGCAGGCCCTAGTGGATTCGATTATTTATTTGAGTTTAAGTCGTCATTTCCTAGTTGGTATAGGTAATTTATGCATTATTATGTCTTTGTGTTATGGACTTAGCTAATTAAGTGAAGTTATTAGATTTAAATTAATAATTGCTTTATTTTGGAAAAATAACTATATTTAAATCATATAGAAAAATAAAATAAATAAAGTTAATTCTATTGCTTTTAGATTTAAAGAAAAATAAAAATAGAGTTAAATTATTGATTTTTATTTTTGTTGAAAAAATTAATTAAATTTCATGATGGAAGAAACGTATTTTTCAAAAAAAAGAAGAAATTCTCATTTACTTTTGAAGGAAAATAGATAAAGTCAATTTCATTATTTAAATGTTTTTTGGGGTGAGAAAAATATTTCAACCTAAAAGTTTAGGTTAAAATATTTTTCCTATTTATCCCTGTAAATGTTTTTGGAAGAGGATGCTTGTTTTGGAGGAGGAAATTCTGGAAAATTGTTTGGAAGGAAGATTTCGGTTTTGGTCTGTTAATCTGTTGCAGGAGAGAAGCTCACAAATTTCTTCCAGGAAGCTCCATAGGTTGGATGATTTCTACTTTGTTTGTTTTGAAAATCTATGCTGCTTTCCCTTCTTCTGGATGTTGTAAAAAGTTTGATTAAATGAGTGTTGTGTTATGGATTTAGTTGCTATGAGGTTTATTGAAAAATCTCAGTCCTTTTTGTTATTAAAATGCAACTCCAAACTCTCCCTTATCAATTTCATGAAAAGTTTTGGTTTAAAATCTATTTCTTCATTTTGTTTATGCAAAGAATTTGATTTCCTGGTGATTGTAGTTTTTTAAATTTTGTGAATTTGGTAGAATCATGCTAGCAAAATTTTGCCAAGAATTTTCCCTTGTGTCTTCATTTGTTTAAATAAAAATTCTTCCTAGTAGTTTCAAAATTGGGGAAAATTCTGAGTTTAAATTCTTCTTTTCCCATTCTTGTTTTGGCAAAAAATTGAATTGGGGAATGGCAATCAATTCATTTTCCAGCCAATTTGGTTTTGGGAATGAATTTGTTTTGTTTTTTGTGCTATTTTTCGTCTCTGTTTTGTCATAGAGATTGAATTTTCTGGCAAATTCTTTACCAATGATTAATTTTGGTATTTTGGGTTTATTCAATTTTTAAAAATAAGCAATTGAGTGTGTTTTATTTAACTCAGTTGTCTCAGAGTATGTAGAACAGATAATTAAATCTCTGCAAATTCATTGTTTTATGAATTGTTTTAAAAAAAAAATTAAATAATAAATAATAATAAATTAATTAAAATGGGGGGAAGGCGGAAGCCTGCTACCCCACTTGCTACCGTTTGGTAACAGTGCTACCATACCTTTCGGTAGCAACAGGGGCAGCCAATAAAACACTGCGCACCCCCCATTATGCCCACCAAAATTATTTCGGTTTCTTTTTAATTTTATTTTTTTAGTTTAAAAAAATATAATAATATATAATAATATCTAATAATATATATATATATATATATATATATATATATATATATATATATATATATATATATATATATTTTATTTGTTTTATTATTATGTGTTTTTTTTGGGGGAAACTAAAAGGGCAAAATTATTGGTAATAAATATGATTTCTAAAATTAAATATTATATTTTTTAATATATGTTAATATAATATAATTATATAATAGTATATTCGATGAATATATATTTATATTGAAATTATATTATTATTATTATTATTATTATTATTATTGTTATTATAATATATCTGTGTGTGTGTGTGTGTGTGTGTGTGTGTGTGTGTGTGTGTGTGTGTGTGTGTGTGTGTGTGTGTTAAATTGGAATTAAATTTAGATTATGGTTATAGTCAATTCTAATTAATTGTTTTAATCATGATCAAATGATGGGGAGGTTAAATTTTAAATGTGGGTTTAATTAACCTTATTAGACATGTGACTTCATTGTTTTCTTTATATTAATATAGATGTAATTTCTTTATTTCTGGAAAATCTTTATTGCAAGTATTTTATGCTTTTTGACTGCTTTAAGAAAAGATTGTCTGTTTAGGATCTTGTGTTATAGTAATTGCAGTCAAGTTTAAATTTCGTTGCAATTCTAGTGAGTTGTCATTATGTCGTATGATGTATACCCCCTTAGTCAGGTGTCATTGTTTAAACCCTGAGGATGTGAGCCATTGTGTGTTATGTTTCCAAATGGTCAATCTTGTGTTAGTAACTATGAATCCTTCACCTGTGGTATGTCAAGATTAGATATGGTTGTCAGTTTCACCATAGAGTCCTCGTAGAGAGACATTTCCTGTTAGTGTCCTAGGAGAGAGAGTGGCTTTCGAGCGAGGGCCGCACCCGAAGTGTTTGGCAGGATAACCCCTCGAAAGTCAGTTAACAAGTGATAACCTAAAAATTGATTAGGGGGTGGGTATTTATTAATTTAATTAAGATATTGTACCCCGCACATCGTTGAGTGCTTGTATAGGCTCAAGGTGTTGTGGGAAGGCCTGGAATGGCAAACCTATCACCTTGTCTTCACGAAAGGTTGGTAGGGTCCGCATGATGCTTAGATGGAGCCAGGGGTTCGAGAAAGGTTACTAGGATAACCCAGGATGGGGGTCGAGACCTATGGAGACCTACCTAGGGTAACCATCTTAAGCCATGTGATGACACTCTCTCTTTAGGTTCACTAGTGTTTGTGAGTTGAGTCACTTGAGTTCTGTGGAGTCATGTGTATTGTCCTACTTGTCTTATTGCTTGCTTGAGGGTCTTTCGTTATCTCCTAGCACGGTGGCGTGGTTCCATTATGGGATCACATGGTCGGGTGGTAGTGCCACTTCCCACTAGATATCTTTGTTCTTACCTTATTGCAAGGATCGGCTTCACTGGTGGTTCTTGGTTCATCACTCTTCTATCAGCTCATGTTCGAGAATATTGTACAGTTGTGACCATGTGGTCATTGTATTATTAAACTTTGTAACTTTGGCATTGTAACCTATGTACTTAATTCGTTCTATTGAAGCCATGTAAATTATGGATTGTTGTAATTGAAATTCAATGGAATGTATGTTACTTCAGTTATCCTTCATCTTTTGTGTAAATGAATCATTCGAAGTAAATATATTGTAACTCTTTAAACCTGTCTATTTGGAAATCCTAAATCATATGGTTGCTTACAAGAAAGAAATGGTTCATTTCTCTATCTATTGTGTGTTTTGTTCTTAGAAATCAATTTCTTGCTTTACCTCTTCTTTTGAAAGAATGAACTTTACATTTGGGTTGGCTGGGTGCTTCCTTGTTTCTAAATTGTCAAGATTTGGTTAGTCAATCTTTCCAGTGTGTTTATTTCACCATTTACCTTGCTGGTAAAACTCTTCCTTGACATTTTGGAAATTGGCACTGTATGTGTGTGCCTGTGAAATAATTCCTGGAAATGGAATGTTCCTTGTGGTAAGTGTCACCAATTCGAAGTGGTAAGTGTCACCAGTTCGAAGTGGTAAGTGTTACGGGTTGGTAGTGGTAGTGTTACTGGTTGGTAGTTGCAGTGTTACCAGTGGTAGCAGCACTACCGGTAAGTGGTGTCTGTTGTCTCGGCAGCAGCACAAACGTGGGTTGGTTTGACCCCCGCTTAGTTTTGAGCCCTCACCGATCTCCAAACTGATTTGTGTTAAGAACTTAAATTTTATAAATGGAATGTTTAAAGTGGTATTGCATCATGTAATGTGATTTTCATGTGATTTTTATTATGTGGTTAATAAATTTATCAATGAAAATTAAGGCATGAATTAGAGATTCAAATGGGTAGATTTGGAATATTGATTTGGAAATTGATTAGATGTGACTACTGGAAAGGAGTGTTTTATTTAATTTTCAATCAATGATATTGCAACTGTTTATGATGTTGATATTTTCAAAGATTGTCTGAGTCCGGATTTGATGTATTTACCTGTCCTTGAAAGCATTTATTGTGATATTTTGGTATGTGGTTCAATCATCCTGTGGTCTTGTAATTGGTACCTTTGACCAAGTGATATATGTTGGCTCTGTTGTCTTAACCATGTAGTGTCTTTTCCTTATGGTTAGTCAAGAGTCAGTATGTCCCTGTTGACCACTTGTTTCTGATAGTGGTGTTATGGTTGTCTGCTTCACCATAGGCTCCTCAGGGAGAGACCATGCTTGTGTAGTGTCCTTTGAGAGAGTGGCTTTCGTTTGGGGGTTGCACCCTAAGTGGTAGGTATTATGACCGAGCGAAAGTCAGATAATAACTGGTAATCTAATTAATTGATTAGGTGGGTAGTATCATAACATTAATAAGATAATGTACCTCGCACATAGGTGGGTGCTTGTATTGAGGCTCATAATGTAGTGAGAAGGCCTGGAATGGCAAACCAACCACCTTGTCTTCACGAAAGGCTGGAAGGGTCTGCATGAAACTTAGTTGGAGCTAGAGGTTCGAGAGAGATTACCAGGATAGAGATCCGGGACCTATGAGAGCCTATCAAGGTGACCATCAAGCTATGCAATGACACTCTCTCTTTAGGTTCACTTGTGTGTGTAATGTCGAGTCACTTTTGTTTTTGTGATGTTGAGTCACCTGGATTATTGTGGAGTCTCTTGTGTTGTCATGGAGTCATGTTGTTTTATCAACCATATCATGCTTTTGCTTACTTGAGCATCCTCAGCTATCTCCTAGCACGGTGGGGTGATTCCATTTGGGAATTACATGGTCAGGTGGTAGTGCCACTTCCCATCGGATGTTCGGATTTGTGCCTTCATGCGAGGATTGGTTTCGCAGGTGTTCCTGTGGTTCGTGACTCATGCTTCATCTCATGTTTTGAAGAGTATTGGTATTTATAAACCTATGTGGTCATTGTATCATTGTAATATTGATCTTATGTAACCTTGTCATTGGATGAGATCTATTCTTTATGTTTATTGAGAAGCTATGTATTGGAAGAGAAATGTAATCCTATGTTTGGATGTTTTTCTCAAGCTTCCTTGATGAGGTTAGTAAATGCTTATTGAAGTGGAAATTATATTGTATCCTTTCAATCTTTCTATGATGAATCTTCATTAGCTTTGGCTTCTTGTGATCATTGAGTTAAAGATGCATATGTGGATTTATGATGTTGTGAAATTTATTCTTGAAGTTAATTCTTCGTTGATAACCCTTAAGGAATTATGGTGTAAGTCTTCTGCTTGTGTTATCGTGCATGTTGTGTAAATGCATTTATGATGTTTATACTTTAAAAAAAAAAAAATTGTTACACCCTGGTTGAGGGTTTTCCTTCGAGGTTCCTGGCGGGGCATTACATTTGGTATCAGAGCCCATGTTTCAACACTAGGTACTCTGGGTTTGTAGTGAGCCCATTTGCCTTGACCTTTTTGTGTAGGTCTTGTGGTGTGACTTCCTTGTGTTTTTCTTTGCCTTTGATCTGAACCTTTTTCTCTTATGCAGTGTTTAGGTCATGGCTAGGAAAGCCAAGGGAGATGGTCGTGTTGGTGGTCGCACCAGAGGCAAAGGAGGAGGAAGGGGTCGAGGTTCTAACTGCTATAGTCCTTCGCCACCACCCACTCATGCGAGTGTGGATAGAGATCAGTCGGTTCATCAGGAGGAACTGCATTCAATAGAGAGGGTTCTCGAAAGGCGGGAGTTGCGTCAGATGTTTCAAGAGGTGCTATCTAGACTAGGCCCCGGACCCGAGATGGATCAGCCCATCCATGGCCAGGTAGAGGAGTCGCTTCAGGGGATTCCAAAGAGAGAGAGAGAGAGAGAGAGATCTCCTAGAAGGAGAGAGGTCCCAATGGACCCGGATCCAGCTATCTTAGGGCACATGAGGGACTTGATGAGGTCCAATCCTCCCTTCTTTGATGGAAAAGGTACCGGTCTCGAGGCAGATACTTGGCTCATCAGTTTGGACAGGTGTTTTTCTATGTACCCTTATAGTAGCAACACCAAGGCAAGATGTGCGATCATGTGTCTCGAGAGCTTTGCATCTATCTGGTGGAGATTAGAGGAGGAGAGGATCGGTGTGAGCATTAACACCGCACCTTGGGAGATCTTTTTGGAGAGGTTCAAGGCACGATTCCTCTCACCCCAGTGGAGGCAATCACGAGCAAATGAGTTCTATGCTCTACGCCAGTTTGGATTGTCAGTGGATCAGTTTGAGCACAAGTTCTATAAGCTCAAATAGTATGTTGGGATCAACAATTATGAGGCTATGCTTGTGCAGCACTTCTTGAGGGGTCTTAATGACCACATCAGTGGAGGAGTGAGAGTTTTTGAGCTTGCTTCAGTAGAGGTAGCCATGGCGAAAGTCAGGTTGGTAGAGAAGAACCTTAGTCATGCTCACGGCAGTCAGTCTAGAGTTCGGATTGGGAGTGATCCTTTCAGTGGACCTAGAGGTAGATGGAATCCATCCCAAACTGCTGCACCTTTTAGGGGTCCTCGGGCACCCGCCAAGGGTGGACAACAATAGCAGCAGCAGTTGACGAGACTGAAGCAATCTCAGGGCCAACAGGGTGGAAACTCTCAGGTTCGGAAGAGCAGATTTTGGAAGAAGGGTAAGCAGACCTTTCCAGGGCAGTCTTCTCAGGGAGCATCTCAGGCCCGTAGTGGGGAGAGCTTTCAGCAGTCTAGTGTACCGTCTGGGAGTAAAGGACCTGGCAGTGCAGCTTGTTTCACTTGTGGTCAATTTGGCCACAAGGTCGTTCTGTGTCCTCGACGTTCACATCAGTCGGTTAGTCAGAGGCCAACCGCATCAGAGTCGTTAGTGGGGGATGCAGGTACATCCCATAGAGTATTTGCATTGGTGGATGACCGTCAGGCTGAGCATCAGAGTACTGTGATTGAGACCACAAGTGTGTTGCATGGTACCCCTATCTCTGTACTTTTTAATTCTGGTGCTTCAGATGCTTTTATTTCTTCATCCATTGTGGAGCGGTGCGGGCTCATGTCTGCTAAGAAGGAAGATAGGTGGCAACTAGAGTTGGCTACCGATGTGCGAGTGTGTGTAGATGCCTTCGTTCCCAGTTGTGAGTTGGACCTAGGACCCTTTGTCACTTCAGTTGACCTTCGAGTCATTCCTTTGGGCTCCTATGGAGTTGTGTTAGAGATGGATTGGTTATCATCTCATAGCGCTCGTGTAGACTGTCTTCAGAAGATAGCAGAGTGTGTAGATGACCATGGCAGGAGAGTGGGGATCGTTGGAGTTCGGCGATCGATGTCCTTACGTATGATTTCCGCTATGCAACTTAGGCGGTGCATGTGTCAAGGGTGTCAGCTTTTTGCAGTTGCTCTTGAGGATGTGGATGAGGGAGAGAGTCGAGAAATTTCTCTTGATGGTCACCCTATTCTTCGAGAGTATGAGGATATGTTTCCTTTGGATATTCCCGATATGCCTCTGAAACAAGACATAGATTTTCGCATTGACTTGGTTCCTGGCGCGGAACCTATTTCGAGAGCACCATATCAGATGACTACTCAAGAGTTGAGTGAGTTGAAGTTGCAAGTTGAGGAGTTGTTGGCCAAGGGATTCATTCGTCTTAGTGTTTCTCCTTGGGGTGCGTCGGTTATCTTCGTCAAGAAGAAGGATGGTTCTCTTCGATTATGCATTGATTATCAACAGTTGAATAATGTAACCATCTAAAACCGATATCCATTGCCTCGGATTTATGATCTCTTTTATCAGGTGAAGAGAGCCAAGGTGTTCTCTAAGATAGACCTGAAGTCTAGGTATCATTAGTTGTGCATTCATGATGCAAACATTCATAAGACGGTGTTTCGTACTCGTTATGGTCACTATGAGTTCACAGTGGTGCCATTTGGGTTGACGAATGCACCTTCAGTGTTCATGAGTCTTATGTATGGGGTTTTTCGCACCTACCTTGACCACTTTGTTCTTGTGTTCTTGGATGACATATTGATTTATTCTAGATCCATGGAAGAGCATGAGGGTCACTTGCGTCAGGTATTGCAGTGCTTGAGGGAGAATCAGGTTTTTGCGATTTTGGCAAAGTGTGATTTCTTCCAGTCAGACGTGAGCTATCTTGGTCATATAGTTTCCGGAGAAGGTGTATCCGTGGATCCTTCTAAGATCCAAACCATTGTTGATTGGCCAGCGCCGACCAATGTTTCTGAAGTTCGAAGTTTCATGGGTTTGGCCGGATATTACCGTCGCTTTGTTCAGAGCTTTTCTCGAATAGGCCATTTGATTACTTCTCTTCAGAAGAAAGGGAAGAAGTTTGTTTGGTCAAAGCAGTGCGAACTGGCATTTCGTACCTTGAAGGAACTCCTTGTTAGTGCTCTGATTTTGGCAGTTCCTGACCCATCTAGAGATTTCATGGTATGCACATATGCCTCTTTGGAAGGTATAGCTGCGGTGCTTATGCAGGATGGATGTGTGGTTGCCTATTAGTCTCGCAAACTCAAGGATCACGAGTTGAACTATCCAGTTCATGACTTGGAGTTGGCAGCTGTAGTGCATGTGTTGGTTCATTGGAGACATTTCCTGTTGGGGCATCAGTTTGAGCTGCATAGTGATCACTACAGTTTGCAGTATATTTTCACGCAGCAGAACTTGAATGCTCGACAGCGAAGATGGATGGAATTCCTCTGCGAGTATGATTTTGAGGTTCGTTATATTCAGGGGAAGGAGAATGTAGTGGTAGATGCTTTGAGCCGTAGGCGGCATGAGGTTGCAGCATTGTCCCTTGGTGTGGACTTGAGTGAGAGAATTCTTGGAGTTCTTCCTCAGGACACCTGGTATTAGGATGTTAGAGTCGTAGCAGAGTCTGGAAGGCCATTGGAGGGTAGATATTCTGGATATACTCGAGTCAGATGGCCTTCTTAGACATCTTGGACGGATCTATGTACCTCCTTTGGAGGGTCTTTGCGTTTTGATCATGACTGAGGCCCATCGTGGACCTTATTCGGCACACCCTGGTGTCAAGAAGATGCACGCAGATCTTAGACAGATTTATCATTGGGCTGGTATGAAACGTGACATTGCTGATTTTGTGTCCAAGTGCTTGGAATGTCAGCGGGTGAAGGCGGAGCATCAGCACCCTGCAGGGCTTTTAGAGCTGAATTTGAAACCGGATTGGAAATCAGATATCATTTCCATGGAATAGTAGGGTTGCCTGTTTCTTCGCGGCGTCATGATGCCATCATGGTCATTGTTGATAGATTGACCAAAGTTGCTCATTTGGTTCCTATTTGATCTGCCTTCACTACAACAGTGGTGGCACGAGTCTTCTTGGAAGATGTGGTAAGGTTGCATGGGATCCCAAGGCAGATCATTTTTGATAGAGACCCTGTCTTTACATCGGCCTTGTGGACTTCACTTCAGCATGCTTTGGGGACCCAGTTGAGCTTTAGTTCAGCTTATCACCCAGAGACCGATGGTCAGACTGAGCGTGTGAATCGGGTCTTGGAGGACATGCTTCACATGTATGTTATGGATCAACAGTCGCGTTGGGAGGAATATCTTTGCCTTGTAGAGTTTGCTTATAATAACGGTTATCACAACTCTATAGGCATGTCGCCCTTCCAGACATCGTATGGTTGTCCTTGTCATACTCCTTTGAGTTGGGATCGGTTGGAGGATAGGGTGTGTTTAGGCTCGGATTTGCTTCGTGAGATGGAGCAGCAGGTTGATCAAATTCGTGGGCATTTGGTTGCTGCCCAAGATAGGCAGAAGAAATATGTCGATGCTCATAGAGTTGATCGCCAGTTTTTTGTTGGCGACCGTGTGTTCTTGAGAGTGCATCCACGGAAGAGTCTGATCCGTTATGGAAAGGGTTCTAAGTTGGCGCCTCGTTTCGTAGGCCCTTTTGAGATCCTTGAGAGGATAGGATATGTTGCCTACCGTCTTGCCTTGCCGCCGAGTCTATTCTGCATCCATGATGTCTTTCATGTTTTTGTTCTTCATCCTTATCATTGTGATGTGACCCATGTTCTTGATTGGAACACTTTGCAGGTCGAGGACGGGCAGCTTTCCATGGAGTCTGTGTGCATCCTTCAGCATCGGGATTTGACCCTCAGGGGTCGTACCATCGAGCAGGTAAGGGTCCTATGGGACCCTAGTGATGAATCCTCTACGACTTGGGAAGATACAACGATGATGAGAGAGCTTTATTCTTTTATGTTTTAGGCTTCCAGGAGTAAGCCTAGGCTTTGGGGGGGAGGATGTAATACCCCTCCTCGATTAGCCTCTTTTGTATGTTTTGAGTTACTTCACTGACTGTTCTGTGGAGCATTTTTGTATTTTGATTCGGAAATTATGCAATGTTATTTCATGCTTTATCTCGAGTTATGGTGTATGATTTTATGCAGTATCTCAGTGCTTATGATTAATGTTATTTTATGGATCATAATCATAGACTGACAGTTTTCCCTTCTATTGTGATGCATTTTTTATATGTTGCGTGTTTGCAAGTGTATTGGGATGCGAGGGGATTATTTTCTTTCACTCACTCCGGTGAGACAGGGAACGTCACAATTCTCCTTCATCGGTGTGTTTACCGTATCTGTATATATATTGGTCTATATGCACGTGTGGTTCTTTGGTGCAGGACATTGCAGGTACTAGTACTGGGTAGGTACGAGGTATTGACTCCACCTGGTTTCGCAGGTTTGAGCATGCCTTATATATCTTATGGGAGTGGAGGAGATAGTTGTTGTACCCTAGTTTGACCGCAGTTACACTCGTGTGAGTGTTGTCAATCAGTTGTGTTTTCCCCCATCTGGCTATTATGCATGTCATGTTGCCTTGGTTTGGTCATTTGAGAGTCGTCATTTGATCTGTCTTGGTTTTGAGTGTTTCCGTGTATTTGAATAATTATTTAATTTAAATGGATGATGCTATCTTGCATTGGCATAATCATTTAATTATTATGCTATGTGATTATTGATTTTTTAAATTGATGAATTGCTAGATTAAATGGTTAAATGGCTTAATTTATTGTGTAAAGTTGCATTAATATTTTTGTGAAATGATTAAATTGCCTAGCCATTTAAAAAGGTTAAATGCTTATGTTGAAGGAAGTATTTATAAAAAATAAAATTAAAATTAAAAAAAATGAAAGTTTTCCTTTTTATTTTTCCATTTGGCCTTTTTAATTTAATCATTGGAAAGAATTATTATTTTGGGGAAAGAAATAAATCTGATTGCCTTTTTAGTTTTAAAAATATTTAAATTTGATTGTATGTAAACTTTAACCTAGAAGCTTGGGTTAAAAGATATTTTGGGCATCCATTCTGGGGATTCACGGCAAGAGAAGAAGAGGATTTTTGGAGAAAAAATTCTGGAAAAACTTCCTAAAGGAGCTGGAAATTCGACCTGGCTGCAAGACTAGAGTTTCTTCATCCCTTTTGCTTGCTTATTGCTTCAAGGTTGGAGGTTCCCTTCTTGTTTTGAATTTGTTTTTTTGAAATTTTAAGTTTGCTTCCTGTGTATGGATATTTATGTATTCTGCCTGTAGATTCTTTTTGGAATGTTGAAATGGAAGAAAGAATGTCTGTGGTTGTTGATTTTGTGAATCCTAAATCATATGGTTGCTTACAGGAAAGAAATGGCTCATTTCTCTATCTGTTGTGTGTTTTGTTCTTGAAAATCAATTTATTGTTTTACCTCTTGTTTTGAAAGAATGAACTTTAGATTTGGGTTGGCTGGTGCTTCCTTGTTTCTAAATTGTCAAGATTTGGTTAGTCATTATTTCCAGTGTGTTTATTTCACCATTTACCTTGTTGGTAAAACTCTTCCTTGAAATTTTGGAAATTGGCATTGCATGTGTGTGCCTGTGAAATAATTCTAGAAATGGAATGTTCCTTGTGGTAAGTGTGACCGGTTCGAAGTGGTAAGTGTCATCGGTTGGAAGTGGTGAGTGTTACCGATTGGTAGCGGCAGTGTTACCAGTGGTAGCAGCACTACTGGCAAGTGGTGTTTGTTGTCCCGACAGCAGCACAACCGCTGGTTGGTTTGACCCCCGCTTAGTTTTGAGCCCTCACCGATCTCCAAACCGATTTGTGTTAAAAACTTAAATTTTATAAATGGAATGTTTAAAGTGGTATTGCGTGATGTAATGTGATTTTCATGTGATTTTTATTATGTGGTTAATAAATTTATCAATGAAAATTAAGGCATGAATTAGAGATTCAAATGGGTAGATTTGGAATATTGATTTGGAAATTGATTAGATGTGACTGCTGGAAATGAGTGTTTTATTTAATTTTCAATCAATGATGTTGCAAGTGTTTATGATGCTGATATTTTCAAAGATTGTCTTAGTGCGGATTTGATGTATTTAGCTGTCTTTGCAAGCGTTTATTGTGATATTTTGGTTTGTGGTTCAGTCATCTTGTGGTGGTGTAATTGGTACCTTTGACCAAGTGATATATGTGGGCTCCGTTGTCTTAACCATTTAGTGTCTTTTCCTTATGGTTAGTCAAGAGTCATTATGTCCTTGTTGACCACTTGTTTCTGATAGTGGTGTTATGGTTGTCTGCTTCACCATAGAGTCCTCGGGGAGTGACCATGCTTGTGTAGTGTCCTTTGAGAGAGTGGCTTTCGCTTGGAGGTTGCACCCAAAGTGGTAGGTATTATGACCGAGCGAAAGTCAGATAATAACTGGTAATCTAATGAATTGATTAGGTGGGTAGTATCATAACATTAATAAGATAATGTACCTCGCACATAGGTAGGTGCTTGTATTGAGACTCATAATGTAGTGAGAAGGCCTAGAATGGCAAACCGACCACCTTGTCTTCACGAAAGGCTGGAAGGGTCCGCATGAGACTTAGTTGGAGCCAGAAGTTCGGGAGAGGTTACCAGGACATAGATCCGGGACCTATGAGAGCCTACTGAGGTAACCATCAAGCTATGTGATGACACTCTCTCTTTAGGTTCACTTGTGTGTGTGATGTCGAGTCACTTGTGTTTTTGTGATGTTGAGTCACCTGGATTATTGTGGAGTCTCTTGTGTTGTCATGGAGTCGTGTTGTTTTATCGACCATGACATGCTTTTGCTTACTTGAGGGTCCTCAATTATCTCCTAGCACGGTGGGGTGATTCCATTTGGGAATTACATGGTCGGGTGGTAGCGCCACTTCCCATCGGATGATCGGATTTGTGCCTTCATGCGAAGATTGGCTTCACAGGTGTTTTTGTGGTTCGTGACTCATGCTTCATCTCATGTTTTGAAGATTATTGGTATTTGTAGATCTATGTGGTCATTGTATCATTGTAATATTGATCTTATGTAACCTTGTAATTGGATGAGATCTATCCTTTATGTTTATTGAGAAGCTATGTATTGGAAGAGCAATGTAATCCTATGTTTGGATGTTTTTATCAAGCTTCCTTGATGAGGTTAGTAAATGCTTATTGAAGTGGAAATTATATTGTATCCTTTCAATCTTTCTATGATGAATCTTTATTAGCTTTGGCTTCTTGTGATTATTGAGTTAATGATGCATATGTGGATTTATGATGTTGTGAAATTTATTCTTGAAGTTAATTCTTCGTTGGTAACCCTTAACGAATTCTGGTGTAAGTCTTTCGCTTGTGTTATCGTGCATGTTGTGTAAATGCACTTATGATGTTTATACTTTTTTAAAAAAATTGTTTCACCCTGTATGAGGGTTTTCCTTCGGGGTTCCTGGCAGGGCTTTACATTTCATATATGTACAATGAGTTTTAAGAAAACAAACAGCATAAAACTCCATCTATTAAGAGGTATATAAGGATATTTATTACAATGTAATTTACTTTTTAAAACGCTCCGTAAATCAGCATTAAAATATGTTCATGTAATATTTATTGGTATAGAGTGAAATAAATGTTTTCGGCATAAGCCACAAATGGCTACCTTTAACCAAACAATATAAACATATATTATAATTATAACAAAATATATCATTGATTTTTTAAAAAGGCTCCCCGTCTCCTTGCCAGAGTTGTCGTCTTACTCATCAAATGATCCCCAAAACCAAAATTGTTTTCAAGTTGTACAAAACTATTTGACCAATATCTATCCACTGTGTATCATACTCATGTTAATCTGAAAGCTACAGATCCCCTCAAGTTGCATACCTTAGGCAACATTTTTTCCAGTACTAATTTCACGTAGATTTTTTCAGTGTCGTGGAAACCATTGACTCGTGGTGCTTTGCTTGGTAGCAGGCGGGTGCATTTGTTGGAAAGAGTGGTGCACCAATGTTACATGCGATTGGCTCTGGCTTTGTGTTCCTACATAAAAATAATCTCTGTACCAGCATCGATCATACCAAATTTAAAAAATTCATAGAACATTGAATGATTCAAAAAACTATATCTCAGTAATCAACCTTTTTAAAGAATGTGTTAAAAATGAATAACTCCTATTTTCTTGTGATCCCTTGCAAGGGTTTAAATTTGAATTTGAAACAGAAATGAAAAAAAGCATTGATCTTCCTTATGATCAATTAAACCTAAAAGAACTATCATGACTGATATAGCCTTAGAAAGCAGAAAATAAGGGAGAACCCCTTATCATGAACTTATTATGAAGGCAAGTAACAACCTAAGAATGAAGAGACCCCCTCATGATTACCCCAAGCTCTTCCTAGTGCTCCTGCACAATACTTCCAACATCTCAGCTTCTTGTTCAATCGCCTATTTCTCAAAGCTCACGAATGGTTAATTGAGCATGAGTAAAACTGCCAACAGCTGAAATGAAGCCTTATCTAATTCCACTCGCTACTAATTGCTTGAGAGCATGAGTGAAACTGCCAACAAAAGTTGATATGCAGCCATGCAGCACATGATTCGGGCCAATCAATTCGTGTCTCACTTGCTAACAACATGTTGCATATCTGTCATTTTCCGATTAGGCTTGCTCTCCAACAGTCAGGTTCTGCAGATCTATGTCGGAATGGTCTTCCATCTGGCCTACCTTGCCACGACACCAGCACAATCACCAACCACACTACTGTCGATCCCAGAAGCCTGTTTGGGGCAAACAATCCCATTTGCACCGCTCCCACAGCTCCACAATCATTGATTCTCTGCTCTAATTTAATCAAAAACTGGATTCCACACCGTAGGAAGGGTAAAGGGTCTTGAATTTGGACATAAATTCCTCCACAATTGTTTCACTCATGTCCACAATTTGAGTTTTTGTTAACAAAAGGTCATCATAAATTTGGTTTTATTATGTGATGTTTTGTTGTTTTTCTACTTAATCGGGATTAACCAGAATAGTTTTGAGTCAATCTCCAATCTCCTTACAAAGAGGCATTCCTTGTATTTCTATTGTTGATCAAGGATTATTAGGCATGCTGTCACAAACCTTTCACCCCCTCCTCCCCAATGAACCAAAACAGGGAATGCATGGATGAAATTCATGGATCTCTCTAGCTTTCCCCAAACCTCAATCCCCCATTCACCATTGTCCCCTTGGTCAAAACTTGATCAAACAAACACAAATGATTTTCCTTAGGTTCTACTATATCGAGCATATATAGTAACTCTAGCGACCCCTAGCAATCCCCACTTGTTATGATTTTTTGTATTTCCATTGTTGAATAATCCAATACATATGTTTCCTAATTTTCCAAACTTACCTAATTTTCCCTAATTGTGTACAGCTGCTTAAGGGTGTATTCTCATATCACAACGCTGCTTGATTAAAGATTACAGACCAATTTTAACTGGTAATCCGATGCAAATGCACATTTGAAAGTTAATGTCATAAAACTCCATCCCCATATTATACTAGAAACAAGAAGCGTGCCTTTAGTGACACACTTTAATCAGATTCATGCAGTCCAGGAATAAAAGAACTACATACAGTGTACTTAAGAATAATTTCCTAGGAAAAGAACTGTGACAATTTGAAAGGAAAAAAAATGTAAAATTAAGATTACATACAAATAATTGGCCAAACTTGAGTCATGGAATCTGAGAAAGCAGGAGTCTATTATATACGAGTGTTCTTGATTTGTACAAGTTACAATCTTGTTAAGAAGCTTTTGAAAGGCTAATCATTATGAAACAACAGAGACCTGTGCCACAGGGTTGCCAACCAAAAATTCTTGCTCTAGTAAATTGAAAAAGACATTTATCCTGCAGTATGGTCTGGACCAAAGGACAGATTTAGTCCAGTAATACTCTGCCCTTCACTGGAAGGCCAATTAAGGTTTGTCCCTTCCCCTGAACTTCGTGGACGTCCAATATTTGATATTACATTTCCTTCAAGAACATCTCTTTTAAGATTAATATGTCCATCACCAGTATTACCATAAGCATGATTTCCTCCATTTACAGTTGAAAACGATAATTGTTGGGGAGGCTGTGACCAGACAGAATGAGAAGGGCTTGGTTGACTCCCTTTTGGCTGAACCATAGACATGCCAGTACCTATATTAGTAGAAGCTAACCTACTTAAAGCCTCCCCAACTGCACTGGTGGGGGTTGTTCCATGGGAAAGTTTGTCACCCCATAGAGAAAGGTTTCCTTTATCAGGGCTAACATGCATCTCTGCAGATGGAGCAATACTGTGGCAGAATGCTCCATAGTTTGAGAGAATCTGAGGTGTAAGCATACCATGTAAACCAGAACCCAACGGATTCTGATAGGAGAAAATATTAGAGGGGAAACTTTGAGTAGTTGTTGAACTGGTAGCAGAAGCAACTGGCCCAAATGTACTAAACAGAGCTGCTGGACTTCCTCTCAAGAATTGTGGCAATACCTGATTTCCAGCTCCATTGCCCTCTCTTTCACAACTCACTTCCTTGGCATTTACCTTCTCCCTGTCCCTCTGAATGTCATTTTTCTGATCACTTTCACTTGACTTATGTGTGGCATTTGTGACAGCCCGATGAAAATCAGGTCGAGGGGAAGAAGTAAATGTGTGGTTATTCATCTCTCCTAAATTAGGCAATACAAATGAATATCCTTTGGTCGTCGAATGCAAAGGCTCTTCATTTTTCCTATTGCTTGAATTCCCTCCTTTGTCTTCTGCTGTTCTAAATGCAGGCACACCATACAGTAGTTGAGGTTGCCAAATTGATGAACTCATTTCAGAATACATCCTAGGATCTCCAAAAGGTAAAAAGGAAGGTCTAAAATTAGTCATACCTGTAGAAAACTGGCTCATAAAATTTAAACTGCCTGAGTTCAACCCTGGGTCAACATTGTTTATTCTGTTTTCTGTATCTTGAATATAGTCCTTATCTAAATCTTCTGGGTTTTTACCTACTCTTTTTTCGGAATCCATATTCTCCTCTTTAGCAACGGTCTGCAGTACAAACATCTGCCCTGTACTCTTTCCCTCTGAGGATGGTGTAGACGCCCTAAAGTTGGTGGTACTGACATATTCTGATGTATGAGAACCTGAATTATGGCCAAACGACTGCAAAGCTGATGGATTACAAGATCCTGATCCAGTCCCCTGGGTGCACTCTGGGACAACAGTGGCACTAGACAAACTTGAAGTCACAGTCACAGAAGAGTCTAAGGCAGAAGCCACATTTAACACTCCGCCATTAATATCAGCTCTTGCAGCAGAGGCACGGCCCAATGCTGCCGCCGTCATTGGGAATGCCTTCTCTGGAGGAACAGCTGGTGTGTAATTTTTTGGCAGTAAATCGTCCCAATTTTCAAGCAGCTCTTTATAGACTTTACGCAAAGTTACCTAGTGGATTCAATTACAAATGTGTGACCATAAAAGTAAATGACACACAGTGAGAAACTTAACTATAAAGAAACAAAAATATATATAACCACCATACCTCGGTAAGCCCAGTTGCTTTGCAAATTTCAGCTTGTGTTTTCCGTTTGTCTTCCAGCTGACAAGCCAGATAGATAGCAGCTGCAGAGATACTAATAGGATTCCTGCGAGTACAGAAGCATTTGTTGATAACTACTTCTCCTATGTGAGTTGCCAGGTCCTGGAAGTTTCAAATTTAAGTATGAAATAAGATTAGATAGCACAAATGATCGGTCAAAGCTAGAACATTGGAAGAAAATGACAAATAGATCTAAATTGTATAAAATATATATTAAGATTACATAGCACAGATGATGGAACAAAGCTAATTGACTGATGAATAAAAAGGTCACGCATATATAAACAAACAGAACTTACAGACAAAAAACAAACTTTGTTTGATGTTATGAAGACCATAAATAGAAATTTATAAAGCACTGCATCTATCAGATTTTTGGTTTTCCAATAAGCATACCTGAGTTGTTTTGCTCAACTGAAGCAAACTACAAAATCTTGGCATGTGAACAGAGATTGAATTGCTATTAATAGGCTGGCTTAACTTTAGAGCATCACCTAATATTTTGAGATATTTTCCAATTTCCTTCTGTTGAACATTAGCTGCAGCTGAAATCTCCTGTAACACATACACAAGATCTAGTCAGCTTAGCATGCAGGTTGTGTTTAAAACTACATTGTAATTCAAATACCTGTCAGCTCCAATCACAAATTAAAAACCCCTTGTCATTGATATAAAATGAATAATGAGTTAATGAGTTCACAATCATCGCTTAGAGCAATCAATCTACACATTTTTTTAAATGCAATTATGAGTGGTTTCTGTGGGTTCTGCAAACTTATAATGAGGACCCTAAGGTATTTTGTATTGGAATATTTAATTATATTTTAGTCACTTAAATTTAGTTTCTTGTTTAATGGTCATTTAGCTTTTTAGTTAATTAGCTTTTAAGCTTTATTTAGCATTTAGCTTTTGCTTTTTAGTTAATTAGCTTTTAAGCTTTATTTAGCGTTTAGCTTTTTAGTAGTTTACTTTAAACGACTTGTTCTTAATTTAGAACGTCATGCTTGTAATCTCTTTATATACGCTTGTATATTGTTGAATAGATTATCCGATTATTGAATTATTCATTCAATTTATTTTTCATGGTATCAAAACATGGAAATTAAAAATTTCGAAAGTTTTTGTTATTAAAATTTTTCAAAGTTTTTATTGAAGAGATTTTTTTTAAATTGTTTTTTTTAAAATGAGCAGGGTCTTTTTCTCTTCCTGGGCGGATTTTTTTTTGGAGGTTGAAAATTTTCCTAGGGTTTTTGCAATTTTCGACTAGGGTTTTGACCCTTCAATTTAAGTCGAAATTTTATTCTGGATGCAGATTCTTGGTGGGTTTTTCGAGACCTCAACTGGGTCATTGTCAAATTTATCTGGGTGCATCGTTTTCCGTGCCTCAATTTTTGAGCCGTCAGACTTGCATTCCGATTTCAGATTCCTGGTGGGTTTTTCGAGAGCTTTTTTGGGTTGGTCTTGGATTTTGTTAGGTGCCTCGTTTTCTGTGCTTTAAATTTTGTGCCAGTAAATTTACCTTGGAATTTAAAATCAGTCCTTGATTTCTGCTAATCCTGTGGACGTCAGGAATTTTCATGTCTTCTGGGTGCTGTTTATGTTATACGTCCGACCTAGGGTTTCTGCCCCTATTTTTTTTTGTGTTTTTAAAAAAAAAAAAATCATCTATATTTTTCGTGGTATCAGAAAGATTGCAAGAAATTGTTGGCATCCATGCAATCTAGGCTGGGAGGGTCTCAAGAACAGGAGTAGGCTCATGTTGCAAAGCATTCTAGAGAGAAGGAGTCAGCCTTCTATGCTTTGTGATAAGCGAATTTCCTGTTTGGTTAGTTTTCACATTTTTTTTTCCTCGGAAATTGTTCGCAAAGTTCCAAATTTTTTCCTTAAAAATTATTATCTGTCATCCGCAAAGCTTGCGTGGGTTCTCTGATTTTTCTGCACAAAAAATCATGGGAGGGTTTTGCTTGATTTTTCCTCAAAATCAGGGAGTGTTGTTTTACCACGTGACGTCTACTATTTTGCCGCGTGAGGTTTGTTGTTTTACCACATGATGTTTGTTGTTTTGCCATGTGATATCTGGTGTCTTGCCGCATGATGACTAGTGTTTTACCGCGTGATGCTTGGGGTTTTACCGCGCGACGTTTCAAGGGTTTTTACCATTTTTTTCCACAAAAATAATGATTTGTATCTTTAGTTTTGGAGAGTTTGTCGATTTTTCCTCAAAATCATGGTTTCAGGTTTTTTGTTTGGTTACCCAACGTCAAGTTGGATGGATTTTGGTATTCTTGGTCATTACCGCAGCAGTGTTCTTTTCATTTGTGATCAAAAGACTTGCAGTGTCTTCTGTAGGGTAGTTAGTAGATAGAATGACCATTAAGGGAGGGTATTAGAATATTTAATTATATTTTAGTCACCTATATTTAGTTCCTTGTTTAATGGTCATTTAGCTTTTTAGTTAATTAGCTTTTAAGCTTTATTTAGTATTTAGCTTTTTCTTTTTAGTTAATTAGCTTTTAAGCTTTATTTAGCGTTTAGCGTTTTAGTAGTTCACTTTAAACAACTTGTTCTTAATTTAGAACATCGTGCTTGTAATCTCTTTATATACGCTTGTATATTGTTGAATAGATTATCTGATTTTTGAATTATTCATTTTCATTTTGGTCTGCTGAGTCTATTACTGTTTGGTGATATGCTGAATATATATTGACTCCATAAGTCGTTTATCCTTGTTTTTTCCCAGCTAATATAATTTGAGAGATCTTGCCTTCCTGAGTTATATTTTGAATATTTATTTCAGTCCCACTTATCAAATCGTGAGAGCTGGCTTGGATACTAGGCAACATTTATTATTCTTTTTTGTTGAGCACAATGAGGCAGCTTGTCATTTCACAGATGTAGTCAACAATCTACATGTATTATGGTATACCTTTAATATCCTCAACGTCCCAGGCATTTACATGCTTCAGCTAAAAAGACGTGCCATGAATGCTTAAAGCAATGTGGAGAAAAGCAATGAGAAAACAGGAATAAATAAAAGACACTTGATCGATTAGTGATTTGTTTGTTAAATGATTAATATAAACAAACATAAAAGATAAATAGAGTTAAAGAATAAAATTGCATAAGACATAAATAGAATTACTTTAAGGTAGTGATCACACAAGTATAAGGCAGTGATTGATATAATCAATAAAAGACAAGTGATTAGGTATATGATGCAGCACTTTAACTAAATGTAAGAGAGCGATTACAAAGAAGATTAAGAGCGGTGATTGGGAAAAACGCCTCCATATGAAAGATGGCAATGCAAAGGATGGGAAACCTTCGCCTCCACTCAAGGATATACATAAGTGAGATTTGTATTTACGGAGAAGGATTAGATATATGATCTGCATCTATTAAATAAGATTAAGCAATCATCATTGATCAAGAGAACAGATCTGATATAAGGCATCGGACTCTCAGATATACAGCCATGGCGCATGGTATCAATAAATTGGAATGAAGACTAAATGTCTATGAAATCGAACAGCAGCAGGGACAGTCATTTGTATCCTCATCCACTCTCTGAAATACAAATCAAAGAACAGTGAGCAAGCAATTACCTTTACCCAGGGAAGATCGAAGCATTCAGCAGAAGGGCACATAAGCCTAGGATCGACTCCAGAAGTTGAACACATATACATCAAAGGATTCATCTTCAGATCAGACATAGTACTGCAGACTGATTTCATATCAGATCTGCCATCCTCAGCACTTTCCTTCTCACCATCAATTGTGGCATATATATGTGCACGTGTGTGTGTGTGTTGCTTTGTGGAATATAAGATATGCTTGATTGTCTGAAAGCCTCTTGTAGGAAGGGCCTCGGGTGTAAGCAAAAAGGGTATAAGAGGGCTACGTAAGTAGGCCGTCCTAGAGTGGGCCATAATGGCTCCAATGGCAAGAGGTCACTTACATAGAGGAGCCAAGGAACACCCTTACGACCTCTGCCCAACTCCACAAGATGGCACTTGTCTTTAGGAAGATGAGACATTGATGGGGAAAGCAGGTACAAGCCGCTAAGCAAGCAAAGAGAGCTTTGGCAGATATCCACTCTTGGGCTTAGTGTAGAAATGGCTTCTGGCAGACCCATCATGTCTCCTCCTCCAAACCCTAATATGCTTGTATAATATTATTGATAGTATATGAATATGATGTGATCTTGTCAAACCCTAATGATATATATATAATTAATAAAACTTACGGCAAAAAACGTAAGCTAATAAAGTAAAGACTTTTTCTTTGTTATTTAACACAGGAAAAGTAATAATAAGTGGGCCCTTAAGACAAATTACAATTGAAAACAACATTAGGGTAGAGAATCTAATTTTTTTTTTATGTTATTGTAGGTTGTCTGTGAGGATGCTTGGTTGATTTCAGGTTTGGGTCGGCATGCGTTCTTACTTGGAAAAGTTTCCTTCCGCTTTATGTACCTAATATAAGTTCCATTTTTGATGATGCTCTACTGTGTGGTTTTCATTAACTTCTTGTTCTCCTATTTTTCTGTTTGAAAAATTGAGGCCATTTTTTGATAACTCCGCATTCAGTTCAAAGATAAATAAAACAAGCAAAACAAATTAGATTTTATCTTTCCAGTTCAGTTTTAAAGCTCCAGGTTCCAGCTTTTTCATGGTTATGTTTATACAGTTCAGAATCCAGATTTTGTACAAACAGATATTTTATTTTATTTTCCATTGCAAGCAGATTCAAGGTTTCAAACTCAGACTTTATTCAACCCATATTTCAGATTTCAAGCACTGAAACGTTTCCAGCCATAAGAGCAGATTTCTGTGAGGAATATGGCATATTCAATGGTCTTACATCAGTGAATTTCTATCTATTACATGGATGTTACTTGATTGCAGGCACGCATCAATATTTTATTGAGATATTTACTTAGACACTCTTACAAAACAATCTTGGCACAATGGAGCATTACATTTGGGACACATATTATGTGATTTTTACTTGTTTTTAGATTGGGGGTTCTATTGAGACCAGCACCCTTGAATTGTGAGGGTTTGTCCATAGGACCCACATCCCATACAATTCATTTTGTTGTGAGACTACTTTTACAAATGCTCTACTAGTGGGGGATACCACTGCAGTTACATTTCAAACTCCTCCTCCTATGGCACTCTTATGACTTGAATGTCTTATCTTCTTCTTCTCTTCTGACTCCTACAAGGCATCTACTTTTATCTTCTTCCTCTATTTCCTATAGCTTGAACTCCTACCTGCTCCTGCAGGGCAGCTACTCCTTCCTGCTTGCTTTCCTCTGTCAACACCTGTGGGCCTACTGCACACTAACATTGGGATAATTGAACCTCAGTCCCCAACATAAGAACCAAGTGGTCAAAACAAATTGACCACAGCCCCTTTAATCACATATTATGCATTTTGATGTCATCGTCAAGATTCATAATCAATCTAAAACTGCATGAGTCTGAGCAAAAACAAGGTATTATAACTAACTTAAACTAAGCATTGCTGGAAGCTTGAACGGGTAGGGAATCCTATAATTGTATCAGTATGTATGATGGTGCTCAGTTCCTTTAGAAAGGGTGATGCTGAAATGAAGACAATCCCTATTCTATATCATAGGGCTTAAGCTATAACGAAGTACTGAATAATGGAAAGATGATATATAATACAAGGTAAGGGCAAACAAGAAATTCATCTTTTCTCTACATTGTTTGCTTCTACATCACAAGATTGAACAATGCCAAAACAAGGAACAACACTTATGGCCAACAGTTGCATGACTTAGAAATTTGCCATGGCACCCCTACTATGTGTCAAAGATGAAGTTATCCTTGTTATAGAGACCTTTAACGTTCTTAAACATTAGATTATGATGAAAGAAACAAATTATTATGCACATCCACAACTGATCATAGAAGGTCAATTGGAGCAGCAGTACTAGTAGTTTACAATATTAAGTCGGGTGAAAAGAGAGCCAGAACAACCAAAAAAAAATTCCCATAAAATACAACAATATTCTCTACAAAAAACACTTGTGTTTCCTTCCATTTGAAGCCAATTTGATGGTGTCTATGTATACATCAGCAGAGGCTTCTGCTAACTAATGGAGAAGCCCATAATCTGCAGTAAGCATCTTCGACTACATGATGTTGAAAATGCCAAGACATTTTGTTTAAATGACGCCTGTTTCCTTATTTTTATTAATAATCGATGTAGATTCATTCATAGATGTATTATATTATATTTATATTCGCATTAAAATAGAATTACCTCATGTTTTGTTTTCCCATTTAAACTTCTTAAATTCACATTTTTTAAAATTAATAAAATAAAACTTCCGTAGTGTAAGTTTCTTGTTAATAACTATTATTAGTATTATTATTTGATATTCTATACAGTTGACATTATTTAGTTTTAAAATTTATTTCAATTTCAAAAATTTTAAATTTATTTAATCGCTAGAATTTAAAATTTAAATTTATTAAATGTTAAAATTTTAAATTAAAGTTTAGTATATTGTATTTAACTAAAGTATAAATATAAAATTGTAGATTTATATTATTTGAATTTAAAACAAACTTTTTTCTCAAATTTAGTAAGCTAATGAATTTGTTTGGATGTTTAATCTCACCGAATTTGAATTCATCCCACACAAATCTTGTGACACAGCTTCATCTAGACTTGTTCCTAGATTTATTGCATCATTTGAACAGTTCCACTCAAGGTGATTCTAATTGCTAATTATATGGATTAATAATTGTATTCTAATTGCTAAGTATACTAATTGATATTGAATTAGTATACCGCATTTTAAATATATAATATTTATGGTAGTTTTGTTTAGCATCATAATATGTGGTATTTTGAATTTAAATGCTTATTTTTTAGGTTTCAAATAGTTTTTTTGATAATAAACTTGGCAGGCCCGAGAACCAAAAAGGAGGCAAACCCCACGAGAAAAAGGACCAGGTCCATATTCATAGACAGTTAATATCATCTACAGGATTGCTCAATCAATGAGTTGTCAATCAAACATACACAAAACTTCATAGCACTTGCCTAAAAGATCGCCAAAGGATCACAACATGAAAACTATGACCGATTACACATAAAATAACAGAAGCATTAATAACGGACTATTACTACCCTACAAACTTGATAAACCAGAGTTATAAACAAAGTCTATAATGGGGATTAGGGCAAATTATGCAGGTCTCGAGTCATCACTCGAAGTAACATTACATTTAACACTAGGCATAGACATACCCGATAGAGCCATCATCTCTACATCCTCTGAGTCAGACAATGTTGGAATAGTTTCCACAGGGAGCTTCACCTTTAGATCCATAGCCAATTCCTCCACCAATTGCAGCAAACACAATTGCCATTTGTTTGAAGCATGTAAATGATCAAGGCCACAATTGAAATAAACCTCATTCTGGTGAACCACATCTTCAAAGCCATCATGAATTAGAATTTAGCCTGTCACATTCGAAAGCAAGGAGGCACAAGACAATGACTGAGCCACGTCAAAAATATTCCACCTCTCTCGCGTATGTCTAGGGTTGAGTAGGAGATTGGCTATGCTGGAGGAAATCCCCACACTCGGAGCCCCATCTATGGCTTTCAGGAATTCCATATCCTAATCACTTAGCATCGAAGATCCAGATCTTTGATTTCCTTCTCAACAAATGCCATGAAGTCTACTATCATCTCTTTGTCGAAGGCCCTATGTTTAATCTTCAGGCTCTTCTAAACAAACTTTGCCTTGTTCTTCTGTGTTCCATGACATTGTCGAGATGGGGTTGGCAGGATGGCAGGGGATGCGATTCGAGGATGGCAGTCCAAGGGCCATTTCTACAAGTTAATGAGCAACAGTAGAACAGCAGCAATATAACATAACAGTGCTTAAACGATATTGGATGACGTTTGCAGAAGCCTGCATGCCAACCACATTCCAAAAGGAAATGCAATTCGGGGATGGCAGTCCAAGGGCCATTTCTACAAGTTAATGAACAACACCAGAACAGCAGCAATATAACATTACAGTGCTTAAATGATGTTGGATGATGTTTGAAGAAGCCTGCATGCCAACCACATTCCAAAAGGAAATTGTTCATTTGTACTTCTCACACAATACCACAATATACCAGACCATGGAAAATGCACCTTAAATCTCTTTTGCAACTGACATTAACAACTGACTCTAATATCATATAAGAATTTTGAAGTTTGATGCTTTTTTTGAACAATGAAATCAGAAATCCAAATTATTGCTGTTAATATTAACTGTTATATAGCTTATATTATTGTCCATGAATCTGAATCATGATATATTTATTGCTGTTATACTAAAGCTTTTGCAGTCACTGCTGTTATGATTTACTTAATTGCTGTGATACTGCTGTCATGGTATATTTATTGCTGCTGTTATAGTGCTGTCATGATATATTTAACAGTCCTTTTTAAATGTTATAAACATTTTTTATTAAAACAAAATTTACAATTGCTTTTCAATAAGGGGAACTTGGCCTTCCCCAGGATGGTCAAGGGGCATCTGAGACGTCACCAGCCACCTCAGGGACAGCCAGGTGTCCACTATGTGTTTCCTGTCATCCCTGATTTTGGAATGCATTCCAGGACGTTTCCGCATTTTCTCAGTTGAGGGATGACAGCTAGGGGACGTCTTCAAAAGTCCCCATCCTCGAAACGCTTCAAGGGACAGGAACAGCGATTTGACGAGTGGGGACACATCTTCATGAAACATAGCTCTATTTCCTATCCCATCTTACCACCCATTGCATGCTCAATAACAAACCTCTTCAATATTACTAAATCAAAGGTTAGCTTTTGATATTGGGGCATCAATTTCCCCTTGAGAGACTTTAATACTAGTTTCAAGTATCCCTACCAGACATTTGTTGTCAGCTTGAGGCCCTACACAACCAACATCCTAATCTAAGAAAAAGTAAAGCTACATAGTTAACAGGAACATATTCTTGCCAAAAAATGAACAAGAGAGGAATGAGCCTGTGAACACTAGTGCCTTCAATCCTGAAACTATTCGTATATGGGATGCAGAGTACCAATCTTTACCAGAGGTGATCAAATCAAAGATGTCATATGCAGAATACATAGAGTTTGCAAGGAAGAGTGAACCACATAAGAAAAGGATATACAAAAGCAAGCATCTGAAGTATAAGTTCGGAAAACTTGCAGCTGCTTGTTTTGATGGGAGTGACAAGATCTCAAACTAGAGCATGGCTACAGAAGATGGAAACTTATTTTAAGCTCAACCCTACGATGGAAAGAGATGTGGTTCAATTTGCCTCTTGCATCTTGAAGGGGGAGCGTATGAATGGTGGTTTCATGGTCATACCACTCAAGGCCATTATCAAATACATAGTTTTGATGAATCCTCTTTGTGGTGATTGTACTTGAATTATCAGAACAAAGGATCATGCCCTCTCAGCAGATTTGTAAAATCTTTAGCACCAATCTCTTTGCGGGAAGCTATTAAAAGGGCTCTAGCTCTTGACCCATCCATTCCAAAGAATGTATTCTCTCATCCATCCAAACCCAATACATGGCATCATAAGGGAGGTTTCCAAAAAAGGCTATTACATGCACCAACCCTACACCCAAAAATACAACTCCTAATGTGGTGAAGAAGATAGATAAGGAGACAAGAAATGAGCTTAGAAGGAAGAAGCTTTGTTTTTCTTGTAGAGAACCATGGCATCTTGGGCATAGGTGTTTGGGTAAAGGACAAGTCCACTATATTGAAATAGTCTCAGATAAAGATTTAATTTCAGAGGGCAATGAAAAGTTCAAAGATGTAGAGGATTCAAAGCATGAAGTTGAAGAAAAGGAGGTTACAAAAAAAGGTTCACTAGCTACACTTTAAGGAGCACCAAGATACCATCCTTCCAGAGTTCGTGGAGTGTTAGCAGGGCAGCGAATGACTGTATTGATTGATAGTCGGGCAACCCACAATTTCATTGATAAGGGTTAGTTGTGAAGAGAGGGATGAAAATTGAAGCATTTGATGGTTTTAATGACACAGTTGCGGATGGTTTCACCATATCATGCAATAGAGTTGTCAAACAGTTGAGTATAACTTTGGGAGATTATACGGTTTGTGATGACTTTTATGTGATAGGGATTGGAGAAACTGTTATGGTTTTGTGTGTTCAATGGCTACATTCTTTGGGGAAGTTCACACAAAACTATCACTCTATGGAGTTGAGATTTAAATAAGATGCGAAAGAAGTTGTTCTCAAAGGAATCTTGAATGGAGCTCCTAGAGTGGTAACAGCCAAGAGGATGGAGAGGACTTTTTGAAGGGGTCAAGTTGCTTGGACAGCCACTTGTTTGATTCATCCTTCAAGCTCTTCAAATGGGAAAGGTAAGTTTAATTTTGAAATTCAAAAAATTCTAGATAAGCATGATATACCTCCAGGATTACCCCCGAATAGAGGATTTTAGCATTTTATAGAGTTAGAACAGGATGCTAAACCTGTTATTACTACACCATATAGACATCAATGAGCATACAAGAAGGAGATTGAGAGGATTATTAAGGAACTCTTAGATGTGGGGTTTATTAAACCACATTCTAATCTGTTTGCATCATCAGTGGTTCTTGTTAAGAACAAGGATGGCACTTTGAGGATGTGCATAGATTACAAGACATTGAATAAGAAGACCATCAAGAATAGATATCCTAGTCCAAGAATTGATGAAATTCTTGATGAGTTGCATGGAGCAGTTTACTTTTCCAAGATTGATTTGAGATCGGGATATCACCGAATTTGTATGAGAGACAAAAATGTGGAGAAGACAACTTTTCGATGTCACCATGGGCATTTTGAATTCTTGGTCATGCCTTTAACTTTCAATCATGCATGAACCAGGTATTCGGTAAAGAACTCAGAAAGTTTGTTTTGGTATTCTTTGATGATATCTTAATTTACAGTAAAACATGGAAGGAACATTTGAAACATTTAGACACTGTTTTGAGAATTTTGGAGCAGCAATCTTTCTATGCTAAGTTGTCCACATGTGAGTTTGAGTTGACTGAAATTTTGTAATTGGGACATGTCATAAGTTCCAAGGGTGTTCAAGTAGATCAGCAAAAGATACAGACAATTTTAGATTGGCCCCCACCAACCAATCTAACACAATTGAAAGGATTTCTTGGGCTTTTTTGTTATCACAGAAGGTTTACAAAAGGTTTCTCTCAACTTGCTATTCCATTGACTGATTTGACTAGGAAAGGAGCCTTTGTATGGTCTGAGGAAGCTCAAAAAACATTTGACAAGTTCAAAGAGGTAATGAGCTCAATTCCTGATTTTCCTTTACCATTTGTGATTGAATGTGATGCATCTAGAGAAGGCATAGGAGCTATCCTAATCAAAGGGGTACGTCCAATACCTTATGAGAGTAGAAAATATGTAATTTGGAGAAGGGATATTTTGTTTATGATAAAGAAATGTTGGCCATTATGCATGCTCTAGAAAAGTTTAAACAAAATCTTGTTTGTGGCAATTTTGCGGTGAAGACGGACTATAATAGTTTGAGGTTCTTTATGAATCAAAAGAACCTAAATGACCGCCAACAAAAATGGGTAAGCAAAAGCTGCAATCTTATGATTTTGAGATAGAGTACATGAAAAGCAAGGCCAATGTGGTTGCAGATGCACTTTCCAGGAAACCAACTCTATGTTCATTGTCTACTATTTTAGATGATTGTAAGGATAATATTATTTCTGAATATGTTAAGAATTCAATTGCTTATGATGTCTTGGATGAGAAGATGCAAGATGACAAGTATACAATTACAGAAGGGCTGATATACTATAAGAAGAGAATCTTTTTAGAAGCAAAATCAAAGATCAAGGAAAAGATAATGAGGGCATTTCACAATATTCCCTTGGCTGGTCATCACAGGTATTACAAGACTTATAAGCAGACTCGAGAGAGATTTTTTTGGAAAGGGCTGAAAAAGGAAATGCATAAACACATTAAGGAGTGTACGACTTGCTAACAGAACACAGGAGAACAATTTTTTTTTGTAGGATTGCTACAACCGCTGCCCATTCCAGAACAAAAATGGGAAATGGGAAAGCATACCTATGGACTTCATCACAAGACTTCCTAAGGTCCAAGGTAAAGATTGCATTTATGTTGTGGTGGATAGATTGACAAAGCATGCAAATTTCTTTTATATCACATCAGAATTTAAGGCTCTCCAAGTAGCAAAGTTGTTTTTCAAAAAGATATTGCATGGATTGCCTAAGAGAATTGTTAGTGATAGAGAAGGTAGATTCATGAGTTCTTTTTGGAAGGAGATTTTCCACTTGACAGGTACATAATTCACTCCAAGCACAAGTTATCATCCACAAATAGATGGCCAAACAGAAATTGTTAATAAGTGGATAGAAGGCTACTTGAGGAATTATGCTTCAAATCAACAAACTACATGGGTCAAATGGTTGCACTTGGGAGAAAACTGCTACATAACAACTCACCACATGTCCATTGGTACGCCACCCTTTTGAGCTTTAAATGAGTATAACGCACTTTCATTTTACTCATTTATAGTTTTCAGATTGTAGACTAACCATAGCTAGTGATCTTCTTAATCAGCTAAGTTACCGGTTCGGGTTTGGGCACCGGTTCGGGTTCGAAGAACCCGGTACGCCGGTACGGCAAAATTTTGGAAAGGAGTTTGGGTTCATTTGGGTTCGTTAGTACAAAAACATGTAAATTTCATATATATATATATATATATATATATATATATTTGTGAAGCCTATAAGCATGAATTAAAAATTTGCATGTCACATAGCATCATATAAACAACAAAACAAACATCAGTCTTCAACTCCTCTTTGATCTTGGAAGCCAAATTTTGTTCACCCTTTCTTCAACCTGCTCTCATAAAACATATGTTTGCAACACAAATGAAGTGAAATGAGTGAATATAATGTTTCAGAAGTCACTTTTAGGGTATAAGTTTCACTTTTTAGTAGGCGGAATTCAAAAAAAAATTAAATTTTGCATATAATTTGTTTTTTTGGGCCGCCCAGCTGCCCAGGTTCGACCTAGGTCCGCCTAGGTTCGACCCGGGTTCGACTGGGTTCGACCCTGGTTCGACCTAGGTTCGACCCGGGTTTGACTGGGTTTGACCAGGAACGGACCACCTCTGGGTTTTTTGAACCCTGGTCGAACCCAGTCCGAACCGGACCTGAACCAAGAACCCATTCAAACCAGGACCGGTACCAGGGGGGTCCAAGGGCGAACCCGATATCTTAATTAATCAGAGTAAAGATATATCAAGGTCACTAAAAATAAACATAAAGCAAGCACAAAACCAACAGAAGATGTATGCAAATAGGGAAAGAACAGAGAGATCTTTTGAGGTAGGAGACATAGTTTTCCTAAGACTGTAGCCATATAGACAAAGCTCTCTAAAGAAGAGTGGGGCTGAAAAATTGAAGCCTAAGTTCTATGGACCATATAGGATCATCAAAAGAATTGGTGAGGTAGCATATGAGTTAGAGCTTCCTCCAAATAGTCGGATCCACAATGTATTTCATGTTTCTTGTTTGAAGAAAGTTCTTGGATGGTAGATTGTGCTTTCACTTGATCTGCCACCCTTGGATGATGAAAGGAATTTGATCTTGATTCCTGAAGTTCTGAAAACTAGGGACAAAAGATTGAGAACAGAAGCATTACTGAATACTTAATTAAATGGAAGAATTTACCAGCAGAGGATGCAACTTGGGAAGGTCCAGAGATTTTTGAGCATCCAAATTTTCATTGCTCAAGGACAAACAATTTCCAAGAGGGACGACTTGTCATGTCCGTTTTTATTTAAAATTAAAATTTAATTTTGGCATTTATTAACCCATTTTATTCTTCCATATGTTAATTGGACAAGCTTAGGGAGAATAATTAATTTAATATTCAGTATCAACAAGACATTTAAATATTAAATTATTTTTTTAATAACTTAATGGGGTGTTGGAATTTGTGCCATTTTGGGAAAGTTGTTGCACGACAAATTTTAGAAAGTTTCCATCATTACAAGCAGAGGAGAATATTTGATAACTCAGTGACAACTTTTGGAAACTGTCATAATTAAATTAGTAGGAATTCCAAATGAGGGAGTTTGAATTTGAATTTGTGCCATTTTGGGAAAGTTGTCGTGGGATAAAATTTAGAAAGTGTCTGCCATTACAAATGGAGAAGAATCTTTGATAAGTCAATGACAAATTTTGGCAACTATCATTATTAAATATGCAGGAATTCTAAAGGAGGGAGTTTGAATTTGGACACCCAAATCTTACATACATGATGAAAAAAAATATTGGGATTTTGATAATTTGGAGGGTTGTTGAGTATCATTTTCTTCTCTACATTTGAAGATTTGTGGGAAGCTTCTTCAATTGACGGAACCCCATTGAAGGAGAGAGCTTGTGGACAGAAACCCACAAAAACCCTTGTTCATAGAGGGCATTCTCACTCTGAAATTGTATTTGGGCTGAAGGAAATTTGGTGGATTTGTTTGTTGCTTCTTCTATAGCTTCCAAGTTCACTTCAAGTGTTGTATGGAGACATAGTTTTGTGATTTTTCTGTCCTGTGAGGTTTATGAACGTGTTACAGCAGTAAGCTGCTGTTATGCTGTTATTGAGTCTGTAATCAGTCCTATTTATTGTTATTTTCATTTGATGAAAAACTATTGCAGTTGGAGAAGTTTGGAGTAGATCAGGTAGCATTGTTTTGGCATAGATTGGTGATTTGTGTATAGGAGTTTGGTGTGTGAAATTATAGTTTGGCTTGCTGTTATAAATCAAAGTTTTAAAACTCGGACTCGCCACGGACTTGGCAAACCAAAATACTGGACTTGGACTTGGACTCATGAAAGACTCGCAAAAGACTCGGCAAAAAAAAAAAAACCATAGTTTTACAAAAAACCATAAAGAAATTAATGCATTTAAAGAACATAAGGGCCATAATTGAAACATTACACCAGCCAATGTGTATATAAATTATAAAGAGAATAAATCATTCAAAGACAGATTTACAAAGGGGATACATATGATGGGGAACCACCAATCAGAACAAATCAGAATAGTATTAAGCTACGGCGGTAGCATCCTTGACCTTGAAGGTATGCATGGTGATATACTTTTACTATATGAAATCCGATAATGTTTCCATGCAGAGGTTAATATTAATGAAAATATTAACATAGAGTGCAATATATTTAATAAGGATATCAAGACAGTGGCAGATCAGATCTGACATGCGTCAGACCTGTCTGCCAATACCACCCCCTAAGCACATTACTAATTAGGATTGTTTTCAGTGGTAATAGTATTATTATTACTAATTAGGATTGTTTTCAGTGGTAATAGTATTAGTAATAATATAAAAAGATACTAGGAAATCCATAAATAATTGGTTATAATATATATATATATATATATATATATACACTCAAATCAGAATAAGAGTAATATAATGATTGTAAATATAGATATTGATAATAATAGATATAAATATAATAGTTATGGTCTAAGTCACCAGGTTCGAATTCGAATTCGAAGTTCGACAGCTTTGAAATTCGAATGAAGTTCGATGAGGAAAAAATTCGAAATGCATAAAATTCAAATTAAATTCGCCATTTGTAATTTTTTAAATTTTTAATAAATATATGTAATATATCTATAATATTATATTAAATTCTTCCTAATTGAAATTAAAATTGAAAAATCAATTAATTGAGCAATTAATTTTTCAATATTATTTTCCAGAAATAAAAATTAATTATGAATTTATAACACATTAAAATTATTTATAACACATCATCTTTATACATTACTAAATTAAATTAAAATTATTGGAAATAAAAATATATTATGAATTTATAACACATCTTCTTTATACATTACTAAATTAAAAATACATCTATCATAATTTTAATACATTATCTTCGGGGTGGGGGGCTCACCACAACTAAAGTACATCGAGCCTTTAATCATTATCTTTATATATTAATAAATATGTTTAACGAATACGATAAATCGCAGTGGGACGGCCGGAGCAATATTTCATCAAATCGATGGTTTTCACCCATTCCTCCCGCCACTGAAGAGTAATCTCCTTTCCGCGATTTGTTGATCCTGCGGACGTGGAGGGCTGGCGGACTGCAACTCCGGGCAACTCCCATGGGTGTTGGGCGGACTGGGCAACTCCCACGGGCAATGGCGACTCCCGTGGGTGTGACCGCAACTCCCGTGACCGCCCTATTTATTAAAACCGCGACGAAACCCTAAAACGCAAGGCAAAAAAACCTTTTTCGGCAACCCTAAACTTTAATTCAAATTTAATCGAATTTAATCGAATTTTTTAGGGTTTTTGCAAAATGTTTCAAGTTCGGCGAATTTCGAACTTCAAGGTTGAAATTCGGCCGAACCTGGTGACATAGGTTATGGTTACATAATACTTTTAAAAATTACTCTGTAATATCACGTAATAATTCATAATTATTGTGTAAAGGATTTATATGAATCAGAATAAGATTTGAGTATTGAATATGGTAAGTTAGCATGTACTCGATAGACTAAAGAAAGATCAAATATCACAGATTTGACTCGTGTAAGATAGACTTGACTCTTAATCAAGTTAGTATAAGTCATTAGTATTTTGGAAATAGATTAATTATGGTTAAATTAGACCAAACCTGAGTGGGGGACATTACACAAGCGAAAGGGACATTACACAAGCGAAAATTATCATTTCATCATCAACGCATATTTGAGGGTTTATATATTAAATTTAAGATTTTTGGCATCCTAAAGCACTGGATCTGAGTTGTTGCAGTCATACCAGCTACTGGTTGTTATCATTGGAGAATTTTGGCAATATTTTTGGAGGTAGCCCAGCTGCACAAGATTTTAGAAATTATTTTTCAAGAGTGGCAAACCATTTTTTGAAATATTTATTGCTGAATTGGGAGGCAACAATGTGAGGACAGTCCATACATGCTTATTTGGCACTTCTGAGGTCTGATTTGTGTTTCCGAGCAGCAAGCAGGGTTAAAATAGTTTATTCAATCATTGTAAGCTCCTACACAGCCGTGCAGCTGCTGTACCAGTCTGTACAGCCCTTAACCTAGCAAGATCAGCCAGCCATACCACTCCAATATGGATAAAGTCTATGTGGGTTGAAAATTGTTATTTCAAATATGATTTCAGTCATTGTAAGCTCCTACGCAGCCGTACAGCTGCTGTACCAGTCTGTACAGCCCTTACCCTAGCAAGATCAGCCAGCCATACCACTCCAATATGAATAAGGTGTATGTGAGTTGAAAATTGTAATTTCAAATGACTTCGGTTTTAGAGCTATTTCCAGCTTGTGGTCGTTGCAAAAGCCAATAAAATCAGACAAGAATTCAAAAATTTATTTTGAATCTAATATGAGCATTTGAAGTAATGTAGGGCTTGTACCAGCCATTAAATTTATCAAAATTTAGTTCAGATTTGGTTTATGAAGTGTTTGAGGATCAAGTATTTTCCATTATTTTTTTTATTTTTTTTCATTACGACAGGGTATCCCTGCGACTCAGCCCAGCACCCAACCTGTCTTACCTTGGACTTACTTTATTGCCAAGTTGGGGTCAAAGAAGGGGCAAGCTGAGGCGAGACTAGTCCCCTGCGGGGAGGATCCACAGCTCGCAAGCAGTCCCCCCTCTTAAACCTGGGAGGAAGTCGAACCCGAGACCAATGGGGAGCAAACCCACGGCCCAAGCCAACTCACCTACCCGTGCGGGCTCAAGTATTTTCCATTATTATTTTCAAGTTTCAGTTTGCTTCTTGTTTCAAAAAAATCAGAAAATACAAAAAAAGTTATAAAACCATAAAAAATATAAAAGGGACATTACAATGCAGCTAAGCGACCACTATGTCAAAAGCTTGGACCATTAACGAATGGCACCCACCAATGTTAAGGGTGAGGTTTTTGTTCCACCAAAACACCACCACTGGTGAACCCCCTCGTGGACACATGGCTACTAGTCCCACCATCTAGTTCAAGTACACGCCCACTGGCACGACGAAGGAGTGTCCACCAGGGTTTAGCTAGGGGCAGCCCACCACACTCCACAAGGCTCATCCTCAAGACCTCAGCTCTGATACCAAGCTAAGTGACCACTACGCCAAAAGATTTGACTATTAATGAATGGTGCCCACCAGTGTTATGGGTGAGGTTTTCATCCCACCAAAACTAACACATGGCTACTAGCCCCACCATCTAGTACATATACATGTCTGCCAACATAATGGAGGAAAATTCGCTAGGGTTCAACCAGGGGCATTCCACACATGGTAAAATGGTGTAATGATATGTTTATTGGTTGTTTGGAAATAAGTACCAAGTTCAAGTCCCATAGTGGACATTTGTGTCACTTAATTTGATACTTGTTGGACAATGTGCCCTAATGTATGAAGATGTGCCCCGTTTGTGGCCTCACTAATTGGGGTTGGTTAAACCCTAGATGTAACATATCAAAAATAAACATATGTGCTTCTTTGATTGAAGGCAGTTAGGTGCCACCACTACCTCTAGTTGTCAAGGTAACACCAATCCTATGTTGAGGTAGCATCTCTATTAGTACAATTAACTCACCTCTTCTTATACACTTGTCACCATGACTTTTGCACCCAAGAGGATATCTATATGCAAACTTCTATTCATGTGCAATTTTCAATTTCTACTTTTGCGTATAGAGAGATCTAGTAGTAGCAATTAGTCTTATTGCCAAGGTCATGGATAGAAGATTTAGAAGTTTGCTAAAGCAATTTTAAAATCCTGGTAAGGCATGAATAAATGTCAAAGGTAATGAATTAATAGTGAATATATAATTATTTCTTCATTTGGGTTATGATCTAGTGATTGAGACAATGTATCACTGGCATGCATAAAAACCAGATTTAAACCCAAGCTGGCGTAGAATATGGTGAGCCTAGAACCATCATATGTGTCATAGTAGGATTCAATTTACATAGTGTTGGCATGGCGTGGCAAAAGTGCAAAAATTTTGGGGTTTTTAACAAAAAGAATCAAAGGCAGAGTGAGCCTAGATCCACTACATGTGTCATAGTAGGATTTCATTTACAAGGTATTTGCATGGTGCAGCAGAAGTGCAAGAATTTTTGGGTTTAAAACCAGAAAAACACAGGCAGAATAAATAAATGATATAACATTGTAAAATTAAGCAAAACAATTTGATTTAGTTGTCATGCCAATTATAGCAAGTACAAATTAAAATAAACCTACAACATGTACCAAATATGAAAATAATATCGTTATGATGAAAATTTCAGTAAATGGGTACAGAGACTTGAAACATTCCAATTTCAATACCTTCAAAGCATCAGAACACAAATTTCAAAAAACTTCTGGTAGCCTCAAATGGTAAATTTAAGAACTTTTGATAGCCTTTTTATAACTGGAAAAACGCTGCATTAATTGAAATGATCACAATTTTTTGTTTGCTTTTCTTAAAAGCTATATTTTATAGCTAGACACGGTTTTTTAATACCAAAAGACTTGGCTACTATGCATCGGGAAGGAATGGGGAACTTCACAGTTCACAAATAAAGCTGTTATGTGCCTTGTGTTAAATTTTAAAACTCGGTTCCAGGTTTCTTTAATGAATAATCCTACAATGACGTATCTGACTCTGTTGAACTCAACAACTTAATTTGCTCTCTCTCACTAAGATTTAAATAAAAAGGGCGGTGGCTCTTCATTAAAAAAATAATGAACATTTTGTCAACTTCACACAAGCTTAGAAACAAGGTTCTCATAAGAGAGATGTGTCTGACCTTATTCAATTTGGAAGTATATTTTTCTTAAAGCTCTCTCTCGATAAGAATTATAGAAAAGGGCAGCGGCCCATCATTAAAACATAATGAATTGAGAAGCAAGGGTCTGATGAGAGATGTGTCTGACTTTATTCAATTAGGAAGTCTATTTTTCTTAAATAATCTCTCGATCAGATTCATAGAAAAGGGCAATGGCTCATCATTAAAAAAATTAATTCAGAAGCTTAGAAGCGAGATTCTCATGAAAGAGATGCGTCTGACTTTATCCGATTTGGAAGTCTATTTTTCTTAAAGCTCTGTCTCACTTTGATTGTTCATATAAAAAGGGACAGTCACCCGTCATTAAAAACATAACTAATATTTTGTCAATGCATTGAACTCTTAATGAGTATTTTTAGTTAGAATTTTAAATCATCTCAAGTGACCTCTAAGAGGAGTCACTTTGACTAATGACATTTTTACTCATCTGTTTTGATAATAATTAAAGGGAAACGAGATGAACTTCACAGTTTTTAGATTTTTTTACTTTTTAATCTGTTTTACCATTAACATGGCTTAAAAACTAATACTATATTATATTAAATGAAAACTGCTCCACAACTCTAAATATAATTCAACCCAATATCATAAGCTACCGTGAATTATAAGCCACAAGGCAGCATTGAGTCTCGCCCAGCTTTAATACAAATGAAAAAAAATAACTTAGCCTAATTAAACCACCAACTTCCAGGCAAGTTACTATTCCTTCCGCCCAGATTATCGAAAAAATGGAGGTAACATTCAATTAATTTCAAAGCAAATTGGCCCATGATATGATTACAACGTATATCAGAGGATTCTCTCTCCCTCCCCAGGTAGAAAGGAGAGACAATCTTAAACACAAAAGAGGAATAGTTGATTCCAAGAGGTAAAATGCCCCTCAAATTTATTAAAAAAACCCATTCAGATAAAAATTAAAATGAATCCACCCCAAAAATTATATGGAACGGAAAAAGAACAAAATACTTGCTTAAAAGAAAAGAAAAGAAAAATACCGATAACTGACCTGTAAAGTCCGTGGCTCATGTGCCTCCCGCATGGCCTGCACAAGCGCTGCAGTGGCGAGCGCCTCAATATTCCTGTTACGCAGATAGGTCGTACAGGCACAGTCTCTGAAGAGCTGAATCGCATGATCCGAAATATCCCTGTCCAACCCCAAAATGGACGCCACATCCACAATCTGCAAATAAGCCCTCAAATTATCCACCAATCCCAGGCAATTATTATTACTATTCACACCCTCGTACGAGGCAGGGGCAGCGGGCGGCTCCTCGAGCAGAACCCGCTCGAGCTCCGCCAAATATCCGCAGAAAGTCGTGGCCGTGACCGTATAAAGAGGCGTCCGATCAAGCGACCAGGCGCTAAAGGCCGTAATAAAGCCCGTGTTTTCGAAGGGGTCGTCCTCCATGGGCGGCGGCGGCGGGCGGTCACATTGGGCGCTGCTGAAATCGGGGGTTACAATGCACAGGGGCGTGTCCTGAGCTCTTTCCACGAAGAGCTCTTCAACCTGGGTTAAGCGCTCTTCCACCACGCGGCCACATGAGGCACACTCTGTTATATAGCGCCCCGCCGCTACGGAAGTGCAGCGCCCCTGCTCTGTGCCTGCACAGTAAGGGCAGGGCACTCTGTTGGACATTGTCAGCCCCCGATCTTATGGGTTTCCTGCTACCTGCTGTTTGGAATTCTGGATTCAGGCTTCATTGTAGGCTGCTGTAGGTTCCAATTTGCCCCCTTTTTCTCTTGTTTTCCTTGTGTTCTGAAAGCGAAACACCATTTTTGTTTTGACTGGAGGGAATGACGTTAACATTGGCGGCGTTGTGATTCGTACACGTATAAATTCGGCGTGCAGATTTCTGGGTTTAGGTAGTAACGGGAAAGTTGTCGTCCAATGGATATAGTTTTATTGAGGAGAATGATATCATGTTGTAGAGCAGTCACAGGTTGTGCGTGTGAAGTGTTTTCACGCGACCAAATGTTCTGCGCAGGGCCATTAATGCGTTGTCGTGTGACTTTGGATAGTGTAAATTGTGGATATAAGTTAGATTAAAATATGATGATTAAATATATAGATTACGGTGTTGTTATTACTATTCAAGTGTGTAGTTTTGGAGTTAAATTTATTCATCTTCACAAGAACCTATTTGTCATAAAGATTCAATGGTTCATTTAGCATTTAATGTATCTAGGTGATGCTTACATAAATGAAGCATTGGGCTTTGTCAGAGGGTCAGTCATCCCAGTACTACTCCAATTCAAGTGCGCTTAACTATGAAGTTTCTGGCAAGGTTAAATATGGATCCAATGAGGCCATTCATCTCGGTACTACTCCAACTCGAGTGTCTTAAACCATGAAGTTTTTAAATATAAACTCTTTGAATTTTAGTTTTAGGAGTGGAGGGGATAACTTCAAAGTCTCTTAAAATCATATCTAAGGATTTTAAATGGTTTGAATTTGCACAGCAATTATCTTGACGAGTTCATTAGTTAAACTTAAGGTTTTAGATTGGCATCATCAAATATGATGTCACATTAGTATGTTTTTGTGTTCATGTTATTTTGAAGGGTGGTCACAAGTGATGTGTGGACTTGTCTTCATGCAAGCAAATATTTTATGGAAGGCTTTAATGTATTGACATGTGACTTTGGATGATGCAATTGTTTTTTTATGGATAAGATATAGATTATAATATGATAAGTACACGTACATATATTTTGAATTTTAGTTTTAGTAGGGGAGAGGATAACTTTAAAACCAAAATCATACCTAACAATTTTAGATGACTTAAAAGTGTATAGCAATTATCTTAACACATTCATTGGTTATATTTAAGGTTGTGGATCCACACCATCAAATATGATGTTACCTTAGCATGTTTTTGTTGGTACCATTTGTATAGTTAGTCACAAGCGATGTGTGGAAGTATTTTCACACAAGCAAAAGTTGTGTGCAAAGTTTTAATGTTTTGGAGTGTGACTTTAAACAATGTATTTTTTTATATGGATATAATTTAGATTATAAAATGATGAGTAAATATGCATTTATTCTGAATTTTGGTTTTGCAGTGGAAAGAATAATTTCAAGCCTCTCAAAATCATACCTAACTATTTTAAATGACTTGGATTTGTGTAGAAATTATCTCGACGAGTTCATTGGTCAAATTTAAGATTTTGGGCCCATCTCATCAAATATAATGCCACGTTAGCATATCTTTTATGATGTCATTTTGTAGGGTAGTCACAAGTGATGTGTGGAAGTCTTTTTCACACAGGAAAATATTTTGTGTGGGGTTTTTTATGTGTTTGTATGTGACTTTGGACAATGCAAAAAAAATTATGGATTTAGTTTAGATTATAATATGATGAGTAAATATGCATTTATTTTGAACTTGAATTTTAGTAGGGGAAAGGATAATTTCAAGTCTCTCAAAATCATACCTAATAATTTTAAATGATTCGAATTTGTATAGCATTATCTCTTGATTCCTTACTAGGAAATATTAGAGAACCTTGTTCTTTTAGTTCACCAAGTAAGGATTTTTTTAGTTTTCTTTTGAATTTTTGCCATTGCAATTACTTCATCATTTAAAAAATCTAATGGTCCATTTTCAAGAGAAACATATGCATTCTCATTGGAATTTTCATTTATTTATTAAAAAAATTTCCTCTTGAGCATCCACCCAAGCTTGGATTATTCCCAAAACATTATCCAACCCAACATCATTAGGTGTAGGAATTTCCAAAGAGAGTGCAAGAAGATAACTTCACCCTCTACCTCATTTTGACCATATCAAATTTTTCAACAGTACACACAAAAAAATTGAACAATGTCTTTCCCAACCTTTTTCAGAGGTACTTATGTTACATAAGGAAAACTAGCTCTAGTACTTGATGCAATGACTCAAAATTTTAAACCTTAATTTTATTTAAAATGCCAAGACTTGTATTTAAAGCAAATATTGCCTTACATAAATCAAGTTCTCCTCTATGAACGTTAGCATTTAACTACCCATGTTAACATAAAGAAAATCTAGTTTAGATTATACTTCCTTGGAGTTGTTATGTTTACCTTCTTTGTTTGTTGGAACTAAACTTTCTTTGTGAAAATAAATACATACTTGAGTTGTAAGTGTAGTAATATATTGTATTATATTCAAAGTTTCATGTTTATCAAGTGTCACTTGATCTAATAAACTTATATAGGCATCGAGTATCACTTGATTAATTTCATTTTATCAATGCTTAGTCAAGTATTACTTTGTTGACTACAGTTTTTGTGTTGGTGAAGTGTTACTTGAGTAGATAATTTAAACAAACACAAAACAATCATGACTTGTTATCATCATTAATTCCTCGTATTATCAAGAGTTAACTTTTAAACATGAATATTGAGTTAAAACAAGACATGTTGTGCCTTCTCAAACTTTCATGTTGACTTCGCCTAGTGAAGAGTTGGTTGAATAGTTATGAACATAATTCTATGTGAAGACATGTCATACTTTCAACATAACCTCTATTATACCATGTTACTTGAAAAAGGTTATACCCAATTGTTCAAAAAATCACCTCTTTGATATTATTGGCCATCCAATTAAGGAATTAACATTCTACCCTCCTTATGCATTGTTTTGGCCTTGCTTATGTAAGACACGAGAACCTCAGTTTAGATCAAGATAGAATTTTTATTGCACTCGGAATAAATAATATAACCTAGTGTACCTCAATTTTAATTCAATCACTCACATGATAAATCGTTGTATAAGTTTTATTTGATAAGATTCAATGTCCAACCTATATCTCAATTGTTGAATTCATCCAAGGGAACTTCCTATAACAATAAGCATACATCATTCATTTTCACTTCTGAAAAATGATGCCCTCTCACTTAAAACATATTGCATGTATGTTCCTTTAAAGGGAAATAGGGATATGAGAATTTTAAGTGCTTATGCATCTTATAATGATTGGTAATTTTTATGTTCTCATTCTTGTACTACAAAATCTTTTATATAGAAATTTAAATATAAATGATATTACACAATACATATTATTGATTGTCACTATCCTAAACATAAACAAAAAACACTCATACCTTGATCGACAAGATTAACACGCTACAAGTATTAATCAAGTGGCTTGCCAAGTTGAAGTTAGACACCATTGCAATGCCCCAAGAAAACAAAATAAAATCATGCTATAAAGTCTATAATCACTCTAAAATACTTGAAGTGGCTCAAGAAGACTCCACAATAAGCCCATAATAATTTTAATATTTCTAGAGATATTCATCCGCCATTCATTATTGTGAAGTCCATGACAACTCTAAGAAAAATAGTCAAATCAAGAATTATGAGCATGCATAGATAGTAAATCAAGTCCCTGAGAAGAATGAGACGTTACTAACGCAATATAAATTTAAGGAACTCTCTTGAAGGTTTTGATTGATTAAGTCAATGAGCAAAGGTCTTAAACTACTAGACCTTGTTCATTCAAAGAAATTATTAGTCTCAAATTCATCACACGTGTACAAGTTGTTACTTATTGTTTATGTCTATAATGACCCCTACATACATAGACTATAAAATTGTGTATAAAGCATTAGTTAATAAGTAAGACTGGATTTATACACGTGTGATGCTACTTGGTCTAGTAGAGATGTTGTATGGTCTAATAAAAATATAAACACAAAACTAGATCTAGGGGTCTATAGAAGATTACAAAAGTTAGATGTAAACATACAAATAATACAAAAGCTAAATATTAACTAAAATCCAATATCAAGAATACAAAGAGATTAATATGAAATGCATTATTCGATGGAAGGAAAGGGCTATATTATATTACTTCAATATTCCAATTTTTGATGAGGATGACGATGAGAATGAATAAGAAAACCAAAAAGGGAAGGAATTATTTTAACTAAGTTTCCAAATGTGAAAGGATTGAAAAAGCATAATCCCATTAAAAAAATTAAAAAAATGTATGCACTCATATATCCTATCTTACATAAGAAATATGAATAAATTACTTAAAGAAAAATAAATAAATAAAATAATGTGAAATTAAATGATTACACCAATACCCCTCGATTATAACTTAGAACTTTGACATATGAAATGTGTCTTGATTATAACTTAGGAGAACTTTGACATATGAAATGTGTCTTGACAACTAGACATGATTAGGTACGCATATAAAATGATAAAAATCCCCCAAAATTTGAGAAGGAGAATACATGTAGAAAAAAAATCCCTCAAGGGAGGATGATAAGAGAACATCCAACCCCTTAAAGTAACCTCTTGCACCAACGGTAGATGCTCAACATTAGATTTAGAAGATAGCCCATGATCATTGGGCAGTGTTCCTCCCTTTGGAAAGAAACAAGGGCAAAGAAATATGTAGGATATCTTTCAATTTTAAAAATAAATGAAGGAAGAAAGGCCAAGCTGTATGATGTCATTTATCTCCACTCGAGTGTTTACATGTGAGTGTTGAGATGTGCTATAATCAAATAAAGCATTTTAAGCCTAAAAATGAAGGTTTCCAGTATAGAACCTCATGGAATCAAACATTGAACATGATCCAAAGATGAAAATTTATCTTCTAGATGTTGCTCAAGGACCATCAATCCAATGCCAATATATGAAAATAATCACATGGGAAAAGAAGAAGAGGGTTTGAAGGTGTTGTCATGACTTTTGAAGAAAATGATGCAACTCCTTATGAACTAACATTAAAGTGCATACTATAAATAGTTTCCTCCAAGTTTACAAGATAAGACTCGCAAAAGAAATGTGCATTAATGTGTATATGATAGATATCAACATATTTTTGGTCAAAGTGCAAGCTACAGGATAAGAATGTTGTAGATGTGATAAACAACTCTGGCAAGTAGAAAGACCAGACAAATCAATAGAATTCAATTGTTGCCCCAGTAGGATAAGTTGAGTAGCAATTGATGAAGCTAATAATGTTGCTAGGTAGGATAAAGTTGATGTTGATGTGGTTGTGTTTGTGATTGTAGGCTAATTTAGCACCTTTAGATTTGCGAGAGAGATTCCCTCTCACACAAAGATTGCAGCCACAATTGACCGACGATGATCATACGATTCTAGGATTTGTCAAATTAGGTATGCAATGTTAATGCCCAAGATTACGGTAAATTTAGGATTGTTGTCTACATTCGTTAAGCAGTGAAATAGTGAGACCAATTCTTTCCACCTGCCAACAAGAGAGATATTTGTGATCTTAAAGGATGTCTACCAGATTTTGTGCCTTCCCATCCATGGCGAGCTAGTTGTTTATCATAGAGACCATGGAGATGTGGATTCTATGTGCCTTGTGTTTGATGATGACGAATTAGAGATCAAAGAGAGCCATGTTAGCTCCGGAACGAGATGGCAGATGCGAAAGCAATACTACCAACAATTTTGGGAGGGGTGATTAGTGGGTACATATGCATAGATAAGATGACACACGGGATTTCAATTGGGTGGGAACGAGCCTTAGATATGATGGTGATAGAGGGGACTCAATTTGCATGGGGGCTCTGCCTAGTAGCACATCTATATCATGACTTGCATCAATTCGTATACTTATGAGGATATGTACTATCAACCAAAGTCACTATATTACAAGTTTGGGCCTATGAGCATTTGGCAATGATGAGGCCATATAGGTTTCACAGTGTTGGCCAACAATATGTGCACACTAATAGCATGATTGTATTCCCACCACGACTAGGGAAGATGGATTATTGACAAAGAGTCATTAACAATATTGATACAATTATATGGAGACCATACCTCAACTACGAGAGTGGAAGTAGGATGCAGAGGTGTTGCCCTATTGCTACCAGATTAGGTGTTTGATTGGTCAAACACCATACATCATAGAGAGACATCTACTAGATAGGGTATCTCAATAATTTGGTTGGATTCAAGGGTAGCCTATTGGATCAACAAAGTTTGTGCGCACTCGACATGAGGTATCACGATGGGGGCCTACCATATCATATGGGGTTGTAGCGAACTAGTTTTGGGCATTATTCCTAATACGGTGGGATCTATGAGGGGATGTTTCAAATGCGAGGATGAAACCCAATTTTGAGGCTTGGTTCAAAGCATGCCCTTTCCTAAGGTTGACATGAGTAGGGAAGCTAGCTCCCAGGATTGATGATGACACTGCCAAGGAGGGGACATTGAGGAGGAGTAGACACCGAAGTACAAGGTCGAGGAGGATGAGGCCAAGGAGACATGGGAGAGGGGGATGATGAGGGATGAAGTAAAGGGAGGATGACCACCTAGGCCACCCAAGGGTAGGGGAGGATATGTTAGAGGAGCACAGGGTGCTCAATGATAGGTACAAGTATAGGTATAGGCACAACAGGGTCCAATCCCACTACAGGTACAGGGTTTGGGTGCTCCTTAGAGAGGAAGAGATGAGCAAGGACAAGGACCACATGGTCGGGATATGGTAGTCCTACAGGCATAGATATAGATGAGGGGTGTGAAGATACGGGCATATGCTACCTAGATAACATCCCCAAGACAGCAAGTGGAGACACTCGTGGGAGAGAGTGATATCACTATACAGTGATACACTAGGGAAGAGGGGGGCATTGAGTAGGCAAGAGCCACACAACGAGGTGAGGTCAACTTTGGGATGGGTTTTGTATTTAGGGTTGCATAGGAGATAGCATATTAGTGACAATTGTATGAGACTGCAGTGCCAAGAGGGTAGAGGGTAGGGAGATTTGTTATGAGCTTCCAAGGCAAGTCATAGTAACAACTCAGATAGATAATGACAAGGTTACAGGGCCACCTAGGGCACCATCAAGAGGAGCAGGAGACACGGGACCTTTCAAGGCTCAAAGACCTTCGAGACTAGTTGGTTCCAATAGCAACATTTTATTATACCCCTTGTTCAATCCCTATCTTGTATCAGTTTTGTATCATGATATGTAGACACCTAGGGTGATTTTGGGCTCTCGGTAACCATTTATGATTTTGACATCATTATATACAATACATTATTTTATATATATATGAGATGAGACCTATTCATAACGACAACTGGTAACATGAAAGATGGATGCTAATGTAATGCATGCCCTTAGTTTTTTTGGTGTGTCATTATACTCTTAAAATGAAGGCCAAGGGGGAGGTGATGGGGGGAATGATGGAAGGTAGAAGATATGAGAGTGATGAGCTTCTTGTGCATTTATCATCATTGAGCTTATTATGGCAAATGATTGTGACCATCTAGATATATTTTTGACGTAGATAGTTGGCATACCATTTGCATGGAGATAAGACACACGCAAACAAGGAATGTCCTTGTTCACACCATACTCATATGTCTTCAATGGTTGTATGCCACCATATTCTCAAATGAGCCATAGTGTTACTAGAGAACAATCCACAAGTAGCAAATCAAGTGAACATGCCCCATCCTAACTACTCTAGTCTGTAGACATCCTTGAGAAGCATACAAAACATGTCACCAAAAGACAAATCAAAGAAAAACAAAAGATCTAAAACCAACATATAATGAGATCCTCGTGCCATAGATGTTCCTGTCACATATGTTTAAAGTTATTTTACTTGGTCTCAATGTTGATAGTATCTTGATAAATGGTAGACATTAATAAGGCAAACATGATCACCAGTCTCGTTAGTTAGTCTACTTGAAAGATTGATTTTGTTAAAGCCTAAATGTTGTTCATGTCTCATCCAAAACTGCCTCACTCCATGAAATGGATGCTTGTTGCGAAGAAAATAGAAACTTTATTACAAATCAATGATACACGTTTGCGGATGGTGAGCAAAAGAAGAAAGATATAAAAAGTGATGTTCCTCGTAACATGCAATGCCAAGGATCCAATCTCAGCACTAAGTCGAGGATATACCCCAAATTAGGAATAAGACCTGATTATTAGGGATGAAGCAAGATGACAAAGGTTTATTATGGAAGGAAAAATGACCTTAGGTAGAACAATGACAAGCCATGATGGGGATGTAGAGTTTATTATGAAATGATAGGATGTGAGTGTGCAAAGTGAAAGGAGAATGCATAATCTTGAAGGAGGGAGGAACAAAGTCCATACATGTGGCATTGATTGCCTAGTTTTCACTAGTGTACTTTCCCAAGGTGTTAGAAATATATGTTTGCTTGTCATTGATGTCAGTCCAAGTGATTCGAATTGGTTCAAATATAGTAAGTTAGTGTACAAAGTAAAGGTGTTGTAGAGTAGTAGTATATATGTATGTTGAAGAGAAATGATATGTATGTGGAAGATAGGTATTTATATATGAAGATGAAGAACCTTGTTGATATGTCAGGTTGCAGATGTGTTACAGTTGTTGCAGATGTGTTTTCCAAAAGGGTGTTGCTCCAAAAATGTATGTTGTCAGTATGTGGATATGTTTCTCACATTGACCTAGATTGAATTCATTTGTGGAAATTGTTTTGGTGCTCTGGAAGTTGTGCTCCTGAAGTGTATTCAACATTGATGGTGTTCAACAGTTTTTGTAATGCTCTACATTCCTTCGCATTTTGATTTCTGGTGATGATCATTTCAAAATACGCTATTCGTGATCTTAATTTATTTATGTCGAGTTGTATCGTGTTTTTGTGCTTCGGAAGTGTGCTTGCGAAAGTTCGAGGATATCATCATTCTGGTTCTAGCTGACATTGAGTGTTTTGTTCTATTTTTGCTCTAGAGATTGTAGCATACGATCTGACCATTAGGATATTCTTGAAGGAAATCATGTAGAAGACCAATGAAGAATCATTCTTGGGGAAAGTATTCTTAAGACCTACTTGATGCATATACTGGTAGTATATATGTTATGATTTGATCAGTATGGTGTATAAGTGGGAGTGAATGAGAGTGGAAATTCAAGTGTGTGTAAGAGTGTTCATGTGTCGAAGGAGAAACGTAGAATCGATGTGCCAGTGGATTAAAGCAAGCAGATTGAGTTAGAGTTGCAGAGATTCTTGACCGGAACTACTATAAGTAATTGTTTGGATACCTGAACTTATCAAGAACTGATCTTATGCATGCATAGATGCAATTTTCTTAGTTCATTTATGTTTCTCTCTTTTGGCAGTAAGTCGTTGTATTCCAAGCAGTGATCTCTCTTGCAGTGAGCCTTGTAATCTCATATAACTAGTTATATTATCTTGAGATTTAACCCTCTATATGGTTTTTCCCATTTAGATTTTCCATGTATAATAATATGGTCTCTCTCTTATGGTTGTGTATTTATTTCATTTTAGTTATGTTGCATGCATTTGTTTTGGGTTGAGTTTAATTGATAATAAGCTAAGTTTTATTTGTCAAAGGGTAATATTGATTCACCCCCCTCTCGGTATTCTTGTCTGTTCAAAAATTAGTATCAGAGCTTGGTCCCTTGTTGCTAACTTAAATGCTTGAGGGAGATCTTATTTGAATAGATGGCTCCTATGGATATGGCAGGAGAATACTATTTGTATGAAGAGTTGAAGGCAACCCTTGAAGATCTGGAGAGTGTGGAATCTAAGAATGAAGAATTAATAGAGAATGTCAAGGTAGTGAATGAATGTGTTAAGAAACTAAGAGATAAGATCCGGAATTTCAAAGCAAGGAATGGAGAAGGTAATAAAGAGTTGAAACAAGCAAATGAGACTATTATGAGTCTAAAGTTGCAATTTGAAGAAATTTTGAAGGATTCAATCAATCAAAAGAGAGAAGAATGTGGAAAGTTGGAACAAGAAATCATGAAGCTGAAGTTAGAAGCAAAAGTCATTGAAAGCAGTGCATTATTGGATAAATTGTTGGCTATGTAGAAATCTCATAAAGACAAAGAAGGATTAGGTTTTCAATCTGGTGAATGCTCAAATCAAAATGAAAAAGGCAAAGGCAAAGAAGAGAAGGTGGAAGCTAAAAAGAAACCTGAAGATACAAACAAGAATCAAGTACTTACTACAAGTAAACCGTCGGTTTCTCAACCAAGTGCTCAATGGTACCCATTGTTCAATGGTTATTGTTTTCATTGCAAAATATTTGGACATAAGGCTATAGAATGTAGGCATAAAGTATATCTGAATACACAATGCTTTTAAGTGTAAGAGTTTTGGACACAAGACTAATAGTTGCAACAATCAAGGTATGAATATAAGCTATAGATTGTTTGTGAATGGAGTGAATAGATCATTTATGAACACGTTGAGTAAGCCCTTCCATGGTTATTGTCACATATGCTATAATTTTGATCATAAAGCTAATTAGTGCATAACTAGAACGACTTCAGTGAATTCAAGATAGAGGAATATCAAGTGTTAAACAATTGCAACAAGTTTGGACATTTTGCTAATAAATGCAGAAATGTGATTGCTTCAATAAAATCGGATTAATCTAAGAAGACTGTTATGGTATGGAGATAGAAGTAATAAAATGTGTCTGTTGTACCTGAGTCTGGTATAGGTGCATCATTCTCCAAAAATTGATTTGGTAGCCTTGGCTCAGGGGAGTCTTAAAGAAAATATATTTGTCCCCCCTCCTGAAGAGTTACATGTTGTGGGGTCAGCATGTTGGTATTGGTGTTGGCATTGGTGTTGATATTGTATTTATTATGTTTTCTGATAGATTGTGTATGCAAAGTGCAGGTGATAGCATTGTTATGACAAGATAGTTTTTAACAGGAAAACCCTAGGCGTATCAAGCAAATTAAATATCAAATTTTTTATCATTGTGACATTGTGTGTCAAAGAGATTGAAGAGCAAGAGCAATTGAAGCATGAAAGAAGAATCGAAACAGAGTTAGTGAAAAAGAGATATTTCTTTCATCCTTTCCTATGAAATCCAAGATAATAGAGACATGAGAATCTAGCAATGGAGATATTGGGAAGTAGGCAAAGGTGCAATTAGATGAATTTGATCATAAGAAAATCAGGTGTCTTGAAAGTTCTTTCACAAATGAAGAATCTCAAAGAATCAAAGAATTAGGGCATAAAAGTTTGTGTATTTGGAGTGAGTTTTTGTGGTTTGTCGATGAGGATTCAATCAAGTTCATTTTGAGCCATGTTGAGGATGGTTTCAAGATATTGGACAAAACCTATCAGATTTCAAAGGAATCTATATCAACGATTTTTGGTCTTTGTGATGTCAGAACTATTCTAGTGAAGAAATTAGTAAAAAAACAAAAAGTCAAAACACTAACTGGCGTTACGGGAGATCAAAGAGAATTATTAATTGATACAATCATTGACCCATTGATCAGGTATGTTGCTTATGGTATTTCTTACAAGATTTATTTAAGAAACAAAGAAGGGTCTACTTTTGTTATAGTCGTGTATGTTGCACACCAGATGGTAAAAGAAGGCAAGGATTTCAATTTGTGTGGGTTATTATTGATGCAATTAATTGAGAATATCACTATGATAAAATAAAATGGATATCCTTTCCATTTTGGTTCCTTGGTCATGCGTTTGATGCTTTATTTCTTGAGATATTTACCTTTGAACGAGAATTTTGTATGGAAGTCAAATATCCTAGTTGGAAAGCATATTTACAGGTATCTGAGTTGTTTAGTAGACAAGGATAAGGCTATAAGATCATTTCATAAATCTTCAGAAGATGTGGTGTTCTGGTTCAGTTCTCAGTGTTGTCAGCTCTTCTCAGGAGAGTCCTTCCTCTTGCAGAAGAAGGTTCAAGAGATCAGTTGCAATTTCCTCTCTGGAACTGGAGAATATGAAGAGAGGTGAAGAGAATAAAGAAGTTGGTAATCTTGATGATATGGAACCTCCTAGAGAAGCTAAAGGGAAGATGGCTAAAATTGAAAAACAAGAAGATAGTAAGGATGAAGATGACCCTTACAAGACAAAAAATATTAAGTATGCCTAAAGAAGAAGATGGTATAAAGAAAATTGGTGATATGTGGGTTTCACATCCATCCTATGATCAGGATTAAATTGAAGAAGTCTTAGTTGATTATCTGCTCCAGAAGAACATTAGTTTGAATAATCTGATAGACATTTTCTTAAATGTCTTGGTTGAGTAGCTTGAAGATCGTTTGAAGCAATCACCTAAAGAAATTGTTAGTAAAGATGAAGTACAAGATGCTATGGTGAAAATATGTATCATTACGCATAGAAGATTATCGGAAAGCATAAAGGAAATGAGAGAATGTGTTGAAGATGTGGCCAGAGTATATAAATATTGTCTTCAATGACCTACTGCTATTGAGAATTTTAGAGCTAAAATTGACTCCATTGATTCTAAGTTGAACTCTCTTGGTAAAACATTTGATATTTTCAATGATAAAGATGGCGAACAGAGAAAAAGGATAAATTCTTTGCAGTTTGAGCTTTTATTTATTCTAAGATAGAGAGATGTAGTGAATACTTTCTGGAAAGTGAAAGATATAGTTGAAGCTTAATTGGAAGATTTCTCTTGTCTCCTTGTTGAAGTTGAAAAGTGTGTGCAGAATCCTTATGTACCTGATTCCTTATCTGATGTTATTGATTTGTTAGTGGAGAATAAAAGTTTGTGTGTAAACCTCTGAATAGTTGTGAATTCTTGGAAGACCTTTCTTCCAGAACTTAAAGAGAGGTATAGGAGAATTTTTCATGTGAAGTACAATTGAAACATTTCTATTTTTGGGGGAAATATAGTTTTGTGGTAACTTTTTGGTGTTATCGTTTGTCCTTGATGCTAAAGGGGTAGGAATATAGACATTTTTTTAAGGGGAAGAGATATAGAATAGATGTGTAGATAATGAAAATAATAGATAATATGTTTCTGAGGGGGAGAAAAGTAGTTATAAGTGTTTTTTCATCAATGACAAAGGGGGAGATTGTTAGAAATATATGTTTGGTTCTCATTGATGTCAATCTCGGTGATCCGAATTGGTTCGAATATAGTTAGTGTACAGAGTAAAGGTGTTGCAGAGTAGTAATACGTATGTATGTTGCAAAGCAATTATATGTATGTGGAAGATATATATGTATGTATGAAGGCGAAGAACCTTGTTGATATGTTGGGTTGCAGATGGGTTATAGTTATTGCAAATGTTGCAAATGTGTTTTTCGGAAGGGTGTTGCTCTGGAAGTGTATGTTGTCGGTATGTGGATATGTTTATCATGTTGATCTAGTATTGGATTCAGTTGTGGAAATTGTTTTGGTCCTCTAGAAGTGTATTTAACATTGGTGGTGTTCAACAGTGTTTGCAGTGCTCCACATTCCTTTGCATTTTGGTATCTAGTGATGATCTTTTAGAAATACACTATTCATGATCAATTTATTTATGTCAAGTTGGATCGTGTTTTTGTGCTTTGGAAGCATGCTTGCAGAAGTTTGATGATATCATCATTCCGGGTCTAGCCGACCTTGAATGTTTTGTTCTTATTTTCTCTGATGCTTGTAGCGTGTGATTTGACCATTAGAATATTCTTGAAGGAAATGATGTAGAGGACCAATGAATAAGTGTTCTTGGGGAAAGTGTTCTTAAGGCCAACTTGAAGAACAATAGTAGTATATATGTGTGTTGCAGAGCAGTGATATGTATGTGGAAGATAGGTATGTATGTATGAAGATGAAGAACCTTGTTGATATGTCAAGTTGCAGATGTGTTACAGTTGTTGCAATTGTTGCAGATGTGTTTTCCATAAGGGTGTTGCTCTGGAAATGTATGTTGTCAGTATGTGGATATGTTTCTCATGTTGACCTAGTATTGAATTTGGTTGGGGAAATTGTTTTGGTGTTCCGAAAGTTGTGCTCCTGAAGTGTATTCAACATTGATGGTGTTCAACAGTGTTTGCAGTGCACCACATTCCTTTGCATTTTGGTTTCTGGTGATGATCATTTCAAAATACGCTATTCATGATCTTAATTTCTTTATGTCAAGTTGGATCGTGTTTTGGTGCTTTGGAAGTGTGCTTGCGAAAGTTCGAGGATATCGTCATTCTGGGTCTAGCCAACCCTGAATGTTTTGCTCTTATTTTTGCTCTGGAGATTGTAGCATGTGATTTGACTTTTGGGACATTCTTGAAGGAAATCATGTAGAAGACCAATGAAGAATCATTCTTGGGGAAAGTGTTCTTAAGGCCGACTTGATGCATATACTAGAAGTATATATGTTATGATTTGATTAGTATGGTGTGTAAATGGAAGTGAATGAGCATGTGGAAGGGCAAGTGTGTGTAAGAGTGTTCGTGTGTTAAAGGAGAAAGGAAGAATTGGTACGACGGTGGATTAGAGTAGGCAGATTGAGTTAGAGTTGCAGAGATTCTTGATCGGATCTATTGCAAGTAGTTGTTTGGATATATGAGGTTATTAGGAACTAATCCCATGCACGTGTAGATGCAATTTTCTCAATTTATTTTTGTCTCTATTTCTTGGCAGTGAGTGTTTCTATAGTAAGTCGTTGTATTCCAAGCAATGAGCCCTCGAGGTAGTGAGCCCTCTGGCAGTGAGCCTTGTAATCTCATATAACGAGTTATATTATCTTGAGAGTTAACCCTCTCTGTGGTTTTTCCCATTTGGGTTTTCCACGTATAAAAATTTGGTGTCTCTCTTATGGTTTTGTATTTCTTTCATTTTAGTTATGTTGCATGCATTTCTTTTGGGTTGAGGTTTATTCATAATTTAAGCTAAGTTTCAAAAGTTCAGTTTTTAATTTCTCAAAGGGATACTGATATACCCTCCCCCTCTCATTATTTCAGTATGTTTAACACAGGGCCCCAGCGAAGTGGTTTTCACCATTGGATGAATTTATTTCTCTCTACTTTTTTTCAATTATTATTTTTTGTTTCACACAAGATGCTTGTTTGCTAGGTTTTCATCAAGGTGACGGTTTTTTGTTTGTTTGTATTTTTGTATTTTTGAGGGATTTTTTGAATGACTTAAGAAATTGTGAAGGTCCATGTTGTTGCTAGGATCTTCAAGTGGTTTACCTTTAGGAGTAAATAGTTGATATGCCTCAGAGCGATAGACTGTTGTGACAATGTAGGGGCCAGGCCAGTTAGGCTCCAATTTGCCTCATTTCTCTCCATCTTGCTAATTCTTAGAATTTTATTTAAGAACCAAGTCACCAACCACAAATGTGAAACGTTTAACCTAATGATTATAGCTTTGACTCACATGTTGTTGATATGCTCTGAGATGATTGGAAGAATTATATCTACTCTCATCCAATAATTTGATATTTTGATGTTGGGAGACTTTGCAATCCTTATTGCTAATAAGATCATGCAAGGAGACCCATAAAGATGGTAACGCGATCTTAATGGGTAAGATAGCTTCAACATCATAGACAAGTGAGTATGGTGTGGTGCCAGGGAGGGTACAAACACTTGTGCGGTAAGACCAAGAGGCAAGATTAAGTTGTACATGTCAATCACGACCAACATCAATGACTGTCTTCTTGAAGATATTTTACACTAATACATTTGGCCTAAAATTCCGACGAAGAAGGTATATTGTGACCAAATTTGATTTTTTTTAAAAAAAATTGCCCGCATTCGCTGGAATTCTGACGATAATTCAACATTTGGTTTCGACAGAGAAGGAATTGGCAATGAAATTTATGTTTTTTTAGAAAAGTGCCCGTGTTCGTCAAAATTCCGACGACCGCGGGCACTACTTTAATAAAAAAAAGACCAAGACATTTGATAAACATTATTCCCGCCTCTTCCCATCCTCGCGTTATTGCCCCCAACAACGTAATAATGGGCGAGTTTGGCTTAAACATACATTCTCGTCCATTCCATTCAAATGAATAGTCATTAATATTCGAATTCAAATTATTCCCACTCAAAGGTCTTACCGTATGGAACAAATAGGTTTCCATCCATATTGGTGTTTATTTCCAGCGTACTCCCTACCTGTGCCAATATAGGAGCTTTTGGATAGGTAGACATCCATCAAACCATAACAAAAGGGATTATTACCGTCGAACATGCTCTGGTAAATTTTATTACAGTCAGAAATGCTCTGATAAACATTTATGCAAAATGTGGAACCATCGATGAGGCACGTGAACCGTTTGACCGAATGCGTCCAAGCAATGTCGGCTCATGGAATGCTATGATTGTAGGATATGCATAAAATGAGTTTAATAAAAAGTGTCCAAATGCTTTCAATCAAATGCAATTAGCAGGTGTAAAGCTTTGTCAACATCCCCCAGCTTGTGCGAAAATGGGAGCTTTGGAATAGGGTGTGGACGTCCATCACAAGATAAACAGTAGAGAATTTTATTAGTTGGTGTAGCTGCAATTGCCCTGGCAGTCATGTATGCAAAATGTGTGAGATGAGATAAGGCACACCGACTGTTTGACAAAATGCCTCAGAGAAATTTCTCCCACAGAACCCCTGATTACAGGATATGAACAGAATGGGTTTGTGGGAAAGGCTTTAGAGACTTTCAATTAAATGCGATCGTCAAGTATAAAGCTTTACTAGTATCCTCCCAACCTCTTCTAAATTGGAAGTTTTGGAACAAGGTATGAACATCTATCCTAGGATAAATAATAGAGGAATTTTGTCACATGTTGTAGCTGCAATTGCCAGGGTACATATTTTAAAGATGTTTTATATCATAGATAATTGTAGTTAAAATTCAATGTGCCAACTATTGAAGAATATATGAGATTAAGAAGGTTTATCATAAATGATGAAATGATTAGGTTGAAATTGATGAAATTTTTATTTTGTTAATGTTTATTATGTGTGAGATTTGTCATGTTATTAAATTGTAATCATCTATGTTCAAGCTAAAGTTATCATTATAAAGTTAGATAATTTTTATTCATTTAAGTATGTTTATAATGATTTCCTATATCATTTCTCTTGTCATCATATGACAAATCTTCATTTTTAGTGTGATTTTTCCTTCCACTACCTTTCCATTCTATTCCCTCTTACTTCTCACCCTCTTTAGACATCCTCTATTCTTCCCATGTTTCTCATACCACATCCAAACCTTCAATACACTAATGAAGTAGTTTGATCAGCTCGAGAAAAGAATTGATACTATGCTTGTAGCTCTAATTCTATTATATTAAATATGTGTTTCTTATGGACACAAAGATTGAATTTAATAATTAAATCAAAATAATATATGGCAAAGAACCAATAAAAAATTATTAAACAAATAAAATAAGGAGCAAATGAAACCCTCTTCATTGCCTCTTGATGCTCTTAAGCGCAAAAATCCAACTTCTAACTCTTGTTATCTACCAATAATGTAAGAGAAATAGGATTTTCCCTCCATATATATGAAATCAAGGAAGCTTTCATCTTTATGCTCCAAAAATGAATAAGAGAGCAACTTTCAAGAATCCTAATGCCATCGTATTTGAAGACGGTACTTTCACATGGGTTGCACAGAAAACTCAAAATATTTTTTAGTTGAGGTATTAGAAATAGTTAATTAATCTTGGTCTAGTAAAATTGTATTGTAATAATCTATTACATATTAAAGCATCTTTCTACATTTATGTAGTATGCATGGAACATTGTTGAATTCACATAATGTGGTGGTTTTTAACTATTCTATCTTAATATTGGTAATAATCAGTGATGTGGTGTTTTGGTGCAATTTATATTTTCATTCTTTGGGTGGTATATAGTGTAATAATCACCATGAAAATCAAGCATCGTTATTAGAAGGGATCTCTTAAGAACAAATCAACTCATGGATACAAGATTGATTTAAACCTTCACTTCTAATGAAATAGTTGCCTCAAGGTTCCTTAAGTTAGTTTTGGATAATAGTAATTTTGTTAATCATGTCCCCTACATTAGAAGGCTTGCATATGGGAGGCTTGCATATTGATTGGCAGTATTTATCCCCAGTGTAGCTTAGAGTGTAGAGATTATATGTTTTCTATATCCTACACATTTAAAGATATGAATATATTGAAGTTTAAGGAAGAAGTGGTGATAAATATGGAAGAAAATTATTAGTGACATCTAATGTTAAGAGCCATTCAAATCCTTTAGGATTTTTAACTATAAACAATGAATAATTGAAACTAGTGCATTGTAAGTTGCTATTTCTTCATAATTTTTATGTAATTGTATGGTAGGTGTTGACTGTTTTCATGGTGATTCATAATAAGTGGTAAGTAGATGTCTCTAGCATCGCCACAATTCTATTACTTTTTAGATATAAGATCCATAGAGCTTGGCATAGGAAGGATTTATTTCATGAAATAGGTTCCATTACTTGATCCCATAGATGGTAGTGTCTTGAAAAATGTAATGTAGAACCCTAATGCAATAGAGGTTGAATACCTAGTGGATTGTAATGTGGTATAGTGAATTCAAGATTTTGAAATTATTGAGTTTTTATTTATCCCTTGCTATTTATGATTTATTTGGTTATGGTTGTAGTGTTTGTAGGGAGACATTTACAAATTTATATCTATTTTCACTATTTTATCGTTTATGGGTTTGTAATGGTAATTTAATGGTCTTTCATATTTTTGTATAAATACTTTATAATAGCCTATTATGGTGATTTGTTCTATTATGGATGTAATCTTTATATTATATTCATTTAATGGGAAATGTTCCTAATAGAATCCCTGATTAATTAATCTAGAGAAAGATAACACTAAAGAAAGAAATCTAATCATGGCCTTTATTTTTAATTAAAACCAATTAGGGAGAATTAAGACATAATATTCTATCATGCAATGTAGGATACATTAATGATAGAAAATAACAACTAAATTAGTTAGAGATCTTGAATAAACGTTCTAATTAGAAGGCCCTTATCTTCAAACCCATCACTATATGAAGAAACTAATAAAGGATTTATGATCAAGTAAAATTCTATTTTCTATCACACTTTATGATAGTTTAAAAAAAAATATAAAATAATTCATCATTGTAACATATTGATTATGTGACTTAAGTAGTTCCAATTCAAAAAGGTCACACTAGAATATTTTGAATTAGTCTAAAGACTAGGTAGTTGGGAGAGGGTCCAAACCCTTATATAACAACCAACTAAGCAAAAAGAGGATCTCACAAGTAGTGAGAAAACCAAAACTAAAAAAGAGAAAACCCTTTTTTGAAAGAAATGCTTTTGATTGGAACATCAAACTGGTAGGAAAAAGGGTCCTAACCCTACATTAGATTAAAAAAATTCAGATCAAAGGGGTTTAGGTAAGAACCCCAAACCAGATTCCAAAAAAAGAAACTTAAGCAAAGACAAAAGTACCTAAGGGAATAGACAATAAGCAACGGGTTTTGAAAGGCTCTCTAAAACCTTTTCCCTATAAGAATACCTTGAACAAAGAATCTCTCATATAAGGAGAGGGATCACCAAGATTTAAAAATAAATTAGGTTTAGCAAGCACCTAGAATCCATGAAACAATACAATCACCTATCCATTCCCCAAAAACATTAAGCACAATGGAAAGTGTAGTCAAGGAATGAACTAGAACATGAATTACCAATGGATTTTGAAAGGCACCCCTAAACCTATTAGTAGCATAAAACCCTACAAACACAACAATTGGGTACATAGGAGCAAGGCAAACCCCACAACCTACCTCAATAGGACCAGGATCACCATAATTGGTAGATGCCACCATAATAGTATCTGCAAAACTAGCCTCTAACAGGATAATTGCAGCTACACCAACTGAAAAAAATCCTCTACTATTTATCTTGTGATGGACATCCACAACCTATTCCAAAGCTCCCATTTTTGCACGGTCTGGAGGAGCATTTAGTTGAAAGCATCTGAACCTTTCCATTAAAATCATTTTGCGCATACCCTGCAATCATACCATTTCATAAACTAACATTTCTTGGAGGCATTCAGTCAAACAATTCACGTACCTCATTGATGCTTCCACATTTTGCATAAATGTCTATCAGAGCATTTTCGACTGATAAAAACTCCCAAAGCATTTGTGATTCTAAGATTACACTCAATAAGAACCCTCCCTTTACCTTGGAACACATTCTCATTCCTTCTCTTCCAAAGAAACCAAAGAATTTTAATAGACAATAAAATCCAAAAATAGTTAGACTTTTTACTCAAATTGTAGACATACCTGACAATAATTTCAAACCACGAGAAATTATCAACAATATTCCCGCCTAAAATGTTATAACGATTGACAATCATGAATTTTCTCTTGATTAATATCTTCCATGGTTCATTCCCTTCTAAAGCCTTGGCAATCCATTTGATTTCTAAGGCAATAACTTGTTGTCCGAGATCTTTGATCCCCAATCCACCTAAGTCCTTACTCAAGCAACACCATTTCCATTTGACAACATGCATCCTTTTCTTACCTCTTCCATCTAACCACAAAATTTCACCGACGATAATGTTGTGGGTCCGATGGCTTGGTCGTCGGTGCACGAAAGAATTGAATAAGTTCTACTTTTAAAATTACATAAAACATTTTTAATTTATTTGATTTAGTCTTATTTAAAAAAAATATTATCAATGATGTTTCCTTTCTCCAAGAATTGGATCTAGGATCTTTCCGTCAGATAATATGTAACATCCAATGACTAAATATTTTCTTTATAGATGCTTATTTTATTTAATCATCTGAGCCTGAATTATAATTTATATTTGTGCAAAACCAGAAGATACAAGCTAAAGAGTCGTGTGCAAGTAAATTTCGTAAAAGAAAGCAAGTAGGCATTATCTTGAATGACATGGAAACAAGCTCATCAACTGCCCATAGGAGAGCAATTGGAGAAAAGCAGAGGAAAGTGTTAAAGGGTGATAAATACATAGAGAGTATGCAATACAAATAAACAATGTCTAGAGTGTGTGATGTGACGTCTCTAATTTATGTCCGGAGAGACTAACTGGCTTTGGAGTTCCTAGGAAACCTATTGGGCCATGCTTGGAAGAAATCAATGTGTTCATGCAAGGGCCACATTTTTTCTATTATGAGAATGATGTTTTTGCATCGAAGGATATTTGGAAGACAATATCCGAAAATTTATATAGTGTGGAGCCAGAGTTGGTGGACTCGAAGTACTTTTCAACTTCCAGAAGACAAAGAAGTTATGTACACAATCTCCCAATAGAAGGGCGATTTCAAGCATTACCTCTCCCCCCCATGACTATTCAGGAAGAACTTCCTCAGACAAAGGACTATTGGCCTCCATTGGATCGAAGAAAAAACTTGAATTGCATAGACTCTAGACGATGTGGTAGTATCCTTCGTGAAGAACTATGTACTATAATTGAAAATTCGCGACGGAAACTGCAAGATAGTGAACAAAAATACATTCTTGAAAAGTGAAAAGAATGGAACTTGGTTTGGGTGGGGCCAGGTCAGGTGGCTCCTCTAGAGGTTGACATGATAGAAATTATATTAGGATTTGAAAAAGATCGCGCTCATGGAACTTCTTGTGCGACTGATCGATTGCACTATTTGGGTAATGCATTCCAAATAGATATAGTTGCATACCATTTATCTGTATTGAAAGCATTTTATCCTGATGGCATTAAAGTTCTTTCTCTATTTTCTGGTTTTAGTGGAGCAGAGGTTGCTTTGCATCGACCTCTGATACATTTAAGTTGTGTTGTATCTACGGAAATATGTGAAAAGAAAAGGCTTGTCCTTAATAGTTGGTGGACAAAAACCCAACATACAGGTAGGTTGTTCCAAAGGGAAGATGTCCAAGATTTGAATACAGAAGTATTAGAGTTTTTTATTAGAGTTTTTGAAGCCGTCTTGAACTAGAGTTGCCATTGTTGCATTTGAACTCTTTAAACACTTCAAACTTTGCCTTACGTGATTTACCTGCTTACTTTGTTGTAGAGGATGCCAATCTCAATCCCTTAATGCCATTATCTGCTCTTTAGTGTTGCTGACTGGAAGACTTCCATAGACTGAATGAGAGAAGGAGGAAAAATTTTCTTTACTAGATTTTTAATGCATGTCAAATTCCTTCCTAAGGAAAATGGTTTACCAAAGCTCAGGTTACCAACAACTCTCCACATTTTCTACAACTTGCCATTGTTGCTTCTCAAGGAGAGGCAAATGATCTAGGAGGATCTGACACTTTGATAGATTTGAATGAAATGGTAGTACTTCATTACATATATTTCTTCACCACTACCTTTAGCACATTGCCTAAAACACGTGTTCACATTGCAACATTGTCATTATCAAAGTCGAAGTTGTAAATGTGAACATGTGTTTTAGGCAATGTGCTAAAGGTAGTGGTGAAGAAATATATGTAATGAAGTACTACCATTTCATTCAAATCCATCAAAGTGTCAGATCCTCCTAGATCATTTGCCTCTCCTTGAGAAGCAACAATGGCAAGTTGTAGAAAATGTGGAGAGTTGCTGCCAACCTGAGCTTTGGTAAACCATTTTACTTAGGAAGGAATTTGACATGCATTAAAAATCTAGTAAAGAAAAAATGTCCTCCTCTCATTCAGTATGTGGCAGTCTTCCAGTTAGCAACATTGAAGAGCAGATAATGACATTAAGGGATTGAGATTGGCATCCTCTATAGTAGAGTAAGCAGGTAAATCATGCAAGGCAAAGTTTGAAGTGTTAAAAGAGTTCAAATGCAGCAATGGTAACTCTAGTTCAAGACGACTTCAACAAATCCAATAAAAAACTCCAATACTTCTGTATTCAAATCTTGGATATCTTCCCTTTGAATCGGCCTACCTGTCTGTTGGGCTTTTGTCCACCAACTATTAAGGACAAGCCTATTCTTTTCACATATTTTCACAGATACAACACAACTTAAATGTATCCCAAGTCGATGCAAAACAACCTCTGCTCCACCAATACTAGAAAATAGAGAAAGAACTTTAATGCCATCAAGATAAAATGCTTTCGAGATAGATAAATGGTATGCAACTATATCTATTTGGAATGCATTACCCAGACAGTGCAATCGATCAGTCGCACGAGAAGTTCCACGAGTGTGATCTTTTTCAAATCCTAAAATAATTTCTATCTCGTCAATCTCTAGAGGAGCCACCTGACTTGGCCCCACCCAAACCACGTTCCATTCTTTTCACTTTTCAAGAATGTATTTCTGTTCATATCTTGCAGTTTCCCTCACGAATTTTCAATTATAGTACAAAGTTCTTCACGAAGGATACTACCACATCGTCTAGAGTCTATGCAATTCAATTTTTTTCTTTAATCTCATGGAGGCCAATAGTCCTTTATTTGAGGAAGTGCTTCCTGAATAGTCATGGGGGGGAGAGGTAATGCTTGAAATCGTCCTTCTATTGGGAGATTGTGTACATAACCTCTTGGTCTTCTGGAAGTTGAAAAGTACTTCGAGTCTACCAACTCTGGTTCCACACTATAGAAATTTTCGGATATTGTCTTCTAAATATCCTTCGATGCAAAAGCATCATTCTCATAATAGAAAAAATGTGGCCCTTGCATGGACACATTGATTTCCTCCAAGCGTGGCCTAATAGGTTTCCCAAGAACTCCAAAACCAGTTAGTCCCTCCGGACATAAATTAGAGACGTCACATCACACACTCCAAACATTGTTTGTTTGTATTGCATACTCCCTATGTATTTATCACCCTTTAACACTTTCCTCTACTTTTCTCCAATTGCTCTATTCTAGGCAGTTGATGAGATTGTTTCCTTGTCATTCAAGATAATGTTTGCTTGCTTTCTTTTATGAAAATTACTTGCACACGACTCTTCAACTTGTATCTTCTACTTCTGCATAGATATAAATTATAATTCAAGCTCAGATGATTAAATAAAATAAGCATCTGTAAAGAAAATATTTAGTCATTGGATGTTACATATTATTTGACGGAAAGATCCTAGATCCAATTCTTGGAGAAAGGAAACATCATTGATATCATTTTTTTCAAATAAGACTAAATCAAATAAATTAAAAATGTTTTATGTAATTTTTAAAAGTAGAACTCATTCAATGCTTTCATGCACCGACGACCAAGCCGTCGGATCCACAACATCTGATCCCATCGGAATTCCGACGACAACTAAAGAAACATCCGACAAGGATGTTGTATGTCCGACGTCACTTCCTTGTCGGATGATCGTCGATGCATGATAGTGGGGGAGCGTCGGAATTCCGACCGTAATCCGACGACATTTTTGGCTGGAGGAGCAAACATAGCAGCCGTCGGAAGAGTTCATGGTGTCGTTGGAATGCCGATGCTCAATGGCATCGTCGGGAATCCCGATTATGAGTTTTCAACGGTTACATTTGTCGATAATCCAACGTGTTGTAGTCGGACTTCCGACGATGGGCCATCAGAAAATTAGCCCCGAATGTACTAGTGTTAGGATAGTTTTGCTAGATGTCTTGGCTTGATTGTTGCCTTGGGGATAATATGGAGTGGAGTAACGGTGTTAGATATGGAACTTCTCATAGAGAACACAAACATTCTAATTTTTGAAAGGATATTCGTTATCCATGATAATGGAAAGGGGAACACCATACCGGCATATAATGTAATCGAGGATGAATGTGGTAATTTGTTTACTGGTAACTTGTGTAAGGGGAATGACTTCTATTCACTTAGTGATGCTTATTATGAACTTATGGCTATTGGAGGATGGAGGGTGAATCTTACTCACAATATTGAGTTCCCATTGACAAAAGGGCCAAGGTGTTGTGATCGGTTGTAGTTCCTATGCTAGCACATGTATCAAGTCTCCATGAATTTGACATTACTTTCATTCTCTAATGAATTGATAGGCATCTTTATCCATAGTGAGCCAATAGTAACTAGTGCTCATCAGTTTCGTAGTTAAGGTTGGACCACTAGAGTGAGTCCCACAAATACCTTTGTGTACCTCACATAACATGGTTTGGACTTTCTCATGCTCTAGACATCTAAGTAGAGTACCTGCAAGACTTATGTGGTAAAGAATATCGACAATAATTACGTAGCGGGAGGTTTGGCGGATAAAGGTACGGTGTTGATTGTTGGAAAGGTTAGGTGAAAGAGTGTTGTTGCAGCGGTAAGTGATTATGTCACAATACCAAGGGTAATTGAGACCAATCACATAGATAAGCTCAAATGGAGAGATCTCATATGCGAGGACCAAGAGATTATCTACCAAGAACTCACAATGGGTTGTATTCTACAACATATCAATCAAAGAAGCAATAGTATCCATTGCATTAGCAACTCTGTTGTTGTCTCCAAGAATTTGTTCAAATGTTATCTGTGAAGTATTTCTTGAAGTCATAAACCATCTATTTGCAAGGCATCAACTTTTCATCTTTTGTCTAATAGTTGTTGTTTGTTCATAGGATAACTAACTAGAAATCATGTCACATCCCCAAATTTTACATAGTATTTTATTCCAATTCTAAAAACTTTACTTTTAACTATCATAGTACATGGTTAGTAAATTGCTATGAGTATGAACATATGTTTGTTAACGATAATATGAGATGTTGATTTGTATTCTATTATGTTCTTGAAGTTGCAATGACATAGTTTTGAAATGCTTATTGTATGTATATTTGTTTATGCATGATGGATTTTACTTATCTAACCCTAATAATGAATATGGTCTAATCACGTGTTTGAATTGACCAAGTGTTATCCAAGAGAAGAGGTCATTAAGCCAACACCACTGAAGAGAGGAATATAGATGATAGGAATTGTGTCGATGCCATCTTGAGTCCTTTGATCACTTAATTGATAGTGAGATCAAGTAAGCACACCGGTCTTTAGTTTTGACTCTTATCCTTGTTTAGGTTTAAGTCATCATAAAACCCTAATGTCGATTTACTGTCAAGTCAAAATGTGTAGACTTGAGATCATCATTGTTAGTTTGCTCATTTCATCACCTGGTCATATCTATTATTAGAGTGAATATGTCTATATACATGCATAAAATAAATGCAATAATAGTTGTGTATATGTATTTATGAACATGTCTTTTCAACATGAACAAATATATATAAACATGATACACACATACATACACATACATACATAAGAATACGTAAAAGTATGCATGCATATTTATATTTTTTTTAATGTAATCAAGGGTAAGTATTTAATAATATAATAATTGTTTTATTTATCAAAATTTATTGTTTATGGAGTATCGAATTTTTGTTTGGGTTGTTAATTGAGTCAACCACCATGTGGTGGGAGACTTAACCCACACCCACCATGTAAGTGGCGAGTGAGAGTTAAAAGATCACCACTTTTAAGTGGGGTTATAATGAAAACAAGCGGAAGTATGGGGGGTGGTGCATGGTAAAAGCAAAGAAGATCACCATAGGTAGTGCCCTACCCACATGGGTAAATAGATAAACCCACGCGCACCCTATTCAATAGGGAAAAGATTAATCCATGTAATATGTTTAATTTTCTTTTTATAGAATATTGACCCCATAATATGATTAATTAGTCAAGTTGGCTAATAAATTAATTTATGGAGGGAATCTATTTAATATTTTTGGTTATATTTTTTTTTAATGAGATAACCAATTTATGGTTGACGAGAAATATCCTCACATGATAGGCTATAAATAGAATAGTCTTGGGGTTTTTAAGGGGGCTTTTGGGAAATTTTTATCATTATGCATTTGCTAAAGAATTGTTTTGTTCTTAGGAAGTTTCGGAAGAGAGAAGTTTTTCCCTTTCTCCTTTAGAAGTAAAGTTAGAAAAGAATTTTCTTTGTGTTTATATTGTGGATTAAGGCAAGGATAAACTCAAGGTGGAGAATACGAGGAAGGACTTTGAGCCTCACATTCTTCTTTCCCTCATTTTTCTCCAAATAATTTAGGCACCTTCTAAGTTTATGCTAGATAGCTTCTTTATCTTGTACTTGTGATGTTCTTCTTGGAAATGTGAACATAGATGTGTTTTTATGTAATGTTAAAACGAGAAAACTTAATATAGTTTAATAAGAAGAAATGGGAAATGATAAAAATTTTATATTATATTTGTGATTCTCTTAGTCAATATTTTTTGAATCCTTGTTCTTGAAAAGAAAATGCAATTTTTTTTCTATATGAGTATAAACGATAGGTAGTTGGAGATAGAGTTATGTGTATTATTTTAATATATGGATATATTAAGATGCATAAGTATCTATATGAGTAATTAAATTATGAATATGTATACATTATTAGTATTGGAAAGGGAATGTCATTTGATGAACTAAGTACTCAAGAAAGACCAATGGGTCGTAGAATCCAGATAGGGATTTTATTGCATCTTTGTAGATTCAATCATTCATGAAAGATAAGAAAAACCTTAAACAAACTTAAGATGGACCAAGGGTAGTGACTATATACTTCCAAGTTGTAGATGTAAAGGGAAAGTCCATACCTATAAGTGTTTGTGTAAGAAAGTTCATTTATTAGTCTTGCTATTTTTACTTACAAGACCCTAGGCAAAGAGTTGTCCCCAAGTTGGGTAGGAAGTGAGTGAGCAAAAACTCTATATGAAATATATAGAACTTTGGCCAAAGTGTCGTATTAGTCACTGCATATGATAAGTCAGTTCACAAGTGTAGCCAAAATATAGATTGAATACAGAATGGTCATACTTAATTAGAAGATAACATATAGTAGTATCCAGTCAAATTGAGATATGTGGCACGCGACACTAGTACTCGGATGGCACCATAGAGGCCCACTTGTCTATACTCCTCGTGAAGGGTAGGGCCACTTCTAGTAGGAAGGTGTGTGAGAGATTTTTGGTTTGTGATTGGAGTTGTAGTGCCCAGATGATGCTCTCCCTCATGCAGTTGACTAGCTGAGGCTTGCGACACAAATGCAATACTTTCTTAGCGGGTATATGGTGCAGGAGCACCTAAGTTGTCATCAAGCCTCTATGAGGTAAGTTATGCATAATTTGTGTTTTGAAGAGTGAAATTTGTAAATAAGTTCTTGAAAGACCATATGTGATGTAATAAAGTTCATTAAGATCATTAGTTTGTATGTGTAGTCTTAGTAGGAGTCATGTTGATAAAATTTGTCAAAATTGTCATTTTGTGGGAAATATGTGTCAATGGGTCTAATGTGACGATTCAATTATTTATAAGGGAATTTTAGATCTATTTGGGCCTATTTGTATCAATTTTGAGTCATAATTGTTTTAGGTTGGGTTTATGTCCTATTCTAGGCAAAAATTGTTAATGTTGGCAAAAACTGTCAAAGCAACTTTTGCATTTGTGAGGGTAATCAGGTGTTGTTTGTTGAAAAACATTCAAAAGGTGGCTATAATTATTGGGAGGGATTGAATATCCTTTAAATTCTCTTATTCTCGGTCAGTATGAGGTTGGGTGTGGTGTATCAAGAAAGAAAATCAATAAAGTTATTGATTCCCTGCATTTTCCTGAGAATTACCACGTGACAGTCTAATCTAACACATTTTTATTTATTGACACTCATTCATCTACTTTTAGAATCCATTGGATATTGTTTAGGTATGAATATAATTTAATTTTATCTTTGTTGCATTTGATTTCATTGTATTTTGAGAGAGATATAGGGATTTTTGTAAAAATTGTTAAAACCCTAGGTAGGGTAAACAATGTCTTTATAAATGTAATAAGCCCCCATTCCACGATGAACATAGGCCAATACTTGGTGGAATGGAGGACCATATCATGTATTTTATTTTTCTTTGCTTGCAGGGTCCCATGCTCACTTTTGCACGTGCAAAATGATGTCAAAATGTTGATTTGACAGTGCCACAGTCTGAAAAACACAATCATTTCATGGAGTTTTGGGTGGTGTACTTGATTCCATGGTCTTGAGTGGTATTGTGGAGGAAGTGAGGGGTGTGTAAGATAGTTAAAAACCTATTCCAAGTGTTTGATAACCTAAAGAACAAATAAAACTACAAATATTCTTGACTATCCTAAAACCTTGTGCTTGGCTGTCACAGTTTGACAGTGAATAGAAACATTAAATATTGCAGGCTTAGGAGTGAGTGTATTGTTGAATTTGGTGTTGGAAAGAGGGATATGAAGGTTCCCTATCATCACCACTGTCATTAGAAGGGTTATGGATAAGAAATGATCCATAGTGTTTGATTGTCCTATTGATGCTTATTTGTCACTATGAACAATGTTATGACAGTAGGTTCTTTTGTCTTCTAGGGTGGATGGGAGGGTGTAGGATGGTGTTTGGGCTAAGAAGAGAATATTCCTAAAGGGTGTTGTGAAGTTATTAGGGATGATGAGTAACTACTTGGCTTGAGAGTTGTGTAAATGAACAATTGCAAGACCTATTAGGAATTGTTCTTGTGTGGATGGGAATTTGTGAGTTTTGGTGTGACTTGGTTGATGGAAGTTCTTAGTTGGTTTTGGGCAAGTTGTATAAGCCTAATCTAAGGTATGCCAATGGTTGCAGGTGTGTTGAGAAGCATGGGTATGTTGTTGAAGTATAGAAACCTTGTGAGTGTTCAATAACCTTGTGAGGAGTTTGTGAGTGAGTGAAGAGTTATCACCTAATTGGATAGGTGAGTTGGGAGAAAGATCTCCCTTAAGTGGTTGAGTGTGTGGATGCTTTGCATTAGTATATCTAGTAAACTTTTATTTATTTCATGATTTCTTTGCATGATTTTTGATGCAATGATATCAAAGAAAAGATTTCCTTCATTATGATTTATGGCAAGAATGCTAAAGTATTTTTATTTGAATATCTATTTATGTTTTGGAAAAAAAATTATGACTCTATTGTTGCTATGAAATTTTCTTGTGTAAAAGTAAAAAAAAAAAAAATTCCCAAGAGATAGGTTTTGGGGTTGTTACAAATCACAAAAAATGTGAAGTTTCTTGATGCTCCATTGAATTGCAATCTACAAGCCTATAGTGAGTGCCACACATTCTACTATGTTATTTGTACAAGGGAACAATAGTCTATATGATTTTGGAATGCAATATCCATGTGGTGTGACAAAAAGGATTCATGCACCTGCTACATGTTGTGTGAATGATCCGTCAAAGTAGAGTTGTCATAACCTTGAAGTTGTGACTACTGGGATGGATTCATCTAGAAATTCTAAAATTAATGGATGATCATCTATCATAAGTGTATTTGCTAATTGATCTGCAATGACTTGTCCTTTGATGAATTTTATCTTGACATATTCAATATCAAATTCACTAAGGATCATGACCCATTTAGCCAATTTTCCTGTAAGAGATGCTTTGTTGAATAAGTACTTTAAGGGATCAATCTTTTCTACGAGCTTTGATTTTTAAGTGAGCATGTAGTGTCATAATTTCTACAAGGCAAATACCACGACAAGACATGCATGCTCAATAGGATTATAATTTAGCTCATATCCCACTAACGTGCAATTGATGTAGTAGTCAACTCTTTCTTTTCCTTTATAGTCATATTGTGCTAAAAGTGCCCCTAGTGTTGTTCTTGTTGCTGATATGTAAATGAGTAGGGAATTTCTTTCAATTGGTGGCATGATAATATGAGGGTTTTGCTGGTTGAAAAATTTGCAAACTAGGAGAGTTTACAAATTTGTGGTTTCAACCAGAGCGAATGAGATTAAATCTCTCCTAATTTCCAAGGGAAGACTCCCCCTTTAATTCACTACTCTACCTTTTTAAAATAAGATACAAGTTTCAACTTCTAAACTAAATTTAGGTGGTGCATCATCCAATCCTCTTTTTCAGAATAGATGTTATTCTCTCCTCTTTTTTCATGAAAGAAGTTATAATATAGAGCAGCAATAATTATTACAATTTCAGCGTTACAAATTAACTTAAAATGTAGGAATGATTAAAATACAAACAAGTAAATAAGCAAAGTTTCTATAAAGGTCCAAAGTCCTCTGTTGCTTCTTCAGGATGGAAAAGAGTGCTTAAGCTTAAAGTCTTAAAACTCACTACTATCCTATCAACCTTTTTATAAATACTTCTATAACCCAATGTGTTAACTAAGAAAATCAAAGCAAAGCACAAAGTCTTTAATCTGATTCCTTATTACAACTTTTGATAAAAAAAATTCTGAAACAATAATATGAAGCTCAAAGTCTTCAAAGTAAGATTTCCTTTTTCAAGATGGCACAATAAAGTACAAAGTCTTCGGGGGTGCTATCTTACTATATTTCAGCTAACTTTTATCTTGAAAATACCAATATGAAGCACAAAGTCTTCAAGATGATATCATGTTCACTAATTCCTAATTCTATTAATAAGAGTTGAAATATGACACAAAGTTCACAAACCAACAATTGTTTCTACTCTTTAACAATATTTCCTCAACAACACATTTACTTGAGCAAAATAAGGATTTATAACAAGAATGACATAAGAACACTCTCACCATAAACCACAAATAAATCCAACACAACGTTTCGATGCCAAATCTTTCTTCTTATTTGATCAAGTTTGCAAAATAACAATAGGAATACAAAGTTCAACCTTTTGCTCTTCACTTCGGCAAAGTTTTGGCATATATATTAAAGATTCTAGATCCTGAATTACAATAAGCAACCTCATATATATATAAGTGAGGTGCGTTGAAAAAACCTAAGAAAAACTATGACTAAATCAAGGAAGAGTCCTATTTGACTTTGGACTCATGCATTCCCTATGTGAAAAAACTTAAATACAAAATGAGACTTGAAGTGTCAACGTCTTATTCAAAAATGCATCTACAAATTCTAAACTATGAAAAATGCTAAGTGTCATCAGACACTCCATTTTGATCCTACTTCATGAACTCCTCGAACTTCTATGGAATTGCTTTCATCTGTTCTTGATCAAGTCCTTTAGTATGACTTGTGATGACCTTGACTCGGGTGATGGAATCCTTGAGGCTCATGTAGCATTTCTTGTGCTTTTTCAAAAGAGAGGCTAGATCATCCAGATTTACTTGGATATTTATTAACTTATCAATTGAGGATAATGAGAAAGCTTGTTTGTCGACCTCTTCACCAATTAGCACACTAAATTCTTTGACAGTGGCATCCTCATGAAGGGGCTTCTGGTTCTCATCAAGGAAGGTACAAGGAAGAGTCGATATCTTCTCGATGATGTCTTTCCCTTTATCATTACATTCCTTCTGTGCTTTCCTCATATCTTTGATAAGTACCTCTAGCGTGTTCATTTGATTTTCCAGTATTTCCCTTTGTTCAATGTACATATCTCTTGAAGGGAGCACTCCATTATCAATTAGAACATCTAATTGGAAATCTTCTAACTTCAACTAAGAATTGACGTCTTTCTCATGTGCTTCTGATTCATTTGAAAAAACAAATTCAAAGTTTTATAAATTTTAATCTTTACCTCCTCCAAGTTATTCATTAGGGCAACTGTTGAACATAGGAGATAAGTTCCTTGGCTTAACAACCTGTCCATCCATTCACCAATTGTTCTCCCACGAGAATTAACCTGTTCAACTTGTTTAATGATTTTCTCGTCCACTCAAGAAGTGACAAGATCCACTACCTCAAATGATTTGTTTATCTTGATCAAAACCTCTGTGAGTTGATCTATCTGCTTCTTCAGCTTGTCTTTCTTAACCTTTTCTTCATTAAACTATTACTTATTTTTTACCTTAAGATAAAAAAATATCTTTGTAAAAAGTCCTACCCTTATTCATATTTTTTTTATGAGTGTCAGGTGTTAAAGGGGAGTTTTAAATGAAATCAAAAGCCTTTGATTTGATTTTGAAGAAGCTTGTAACCAATTAGATTTCCCATCTTATTTAATTGAAGTCTTAAATAAAGTTAAGATGGAGTATTTTTGTTGTCTAGAGGGAAAGAGAAACTCAAGTTTGACTTGAGTCGACTAGCTTCTTACATAGGTTTGTTGGGTAACTTGGAGCTTTGCAAGAGAAAAACCCTAGTTTTCAGCTTGTCTAAGCCTCATTGCAGCTTATTCATGGCGCCATCTATTGTAAATCTTGCTAGAGCGAGCCTCAAGATCTTCTCATTCATAAATCTGGGATTGATGTCTCCCAAAATTGGTGTGTTTCTATTTGATAATCATTCAGTTATGAACACAAACAACAGTATCCAAGAAGAATGACACATATTGGATAGCTATTGGACTTCATCAATCACATAAAAATGAGTTCATAATAGTCAAGTATTGTTGGCTACGCGTTTCGGGTTGTTTCTTTCAAATTTGCTCTTCATTAGAGGTGTTAATTTCTTTTCAAAAGAAAAACCTTCTCTCATATTGAAAACAAGCAAAGCCTTGTAAGCTTCAAAGTTTTTGCCTTAATGCATATAGGTTGTGCTTGTATCTATTCATGGGTTGTTTTGGAGAGGATTTTTCTTTCAATGAATCTTTTCTTTATGTGTGGGGTTTTATCTTTTCATCTTCTATAGTAGAGAGAGGAGTATAAGAAAATAGTGAAGTGTCAAAATGTATGAGGACAAGAACTATAACAGTCAAGGAGGAGAGTTCATGGCATAGAGCAGTAGAATCTTCTTTGTATGTAACAGTTTGATCGGAGAAACCATTCAAACTCCAAGTAAGATCTCACAAGGGGCAAAAAGGGGGTTTCAAAATGTTCAAGACAACAAGGAGCAATTACATAAGCAAAGGGATATGGCACACATTATCTCAGAGTCATGAATGACAGTGCAAGCTTGGAATGGTGAAATAAATGTATTCACAGCAAAGTATGTTGAAAATACAGTGCATGCATAGTCTACAGAGAAAGAAAAAAGGGTTTAGAGGCATCCATCGTCTGCATAAAGGCATCTCAGATTGAGAATACACCTAACATACCATCTAAAGGCATAAAGAGTAAGAATAGAGGTTTGATCTCCATTTCATTGTCAAGTCCCTAAAATTACAGTAGATAAAGCCTTCATGTTAAGACATTTGCAGTCCTAAACATACCAAAAATAGTGAAAGAAAAAGTCCAAATCATAGGGATAGAGGCCTCTTGATTGCCAAATATAGGCTATCATAGAGCATAATGAAAGATCAATACCAAATAGGAGCAAATGACTCAACCCAACATCAATCCAATCATGATTAGCAGTATGATCATAGAGAGTATTCAGGATAATCACCAATGACAGTCCATTCAGAGCCGAGAAGTCTTAAAAATGATAGGGCATCAAGGGTAACAACACTCTCAGAATTGAAAGGCACAATATTATAAAGTAAGTATAAGAATCATCAAAGTGCATGCATAGTTTGAACAACATATAGGACAAAGATACAATGGCCTAGATTATGAATGATAAAAAGAGATAGAACCCAATGATTGAGTATAGCAACAGTTGATGAAGTAATCATGAAACACATTGATAGCCATTCACATGGTTGTTATATCGGGTTGATAATGAGATAATGCTAGTCCTAAGAGATCTCATGACAAACAGATACAACATTATAATCAGAGTTTTCTATGGTGTCATAATAGATGTCTTGTAAAAGGATAGTGTTTCAAAGAGCTACAACAAAAAGGGCCATCAAAGATACATAACAAGTGAACCAAGACAATCTTGGACTATGCTAAGATAGTAAGCCAAAAAATGATAGAGATCATCTTAGCAGTTGCAAGCATGGAGAAAAGAACATTGAAAGACTTTCATGTCTTGAAGTCTACATTATCATTCCAAGTGTATAGTGATTTGATAGAAACAATGGACATTCATGAACTTAACCTTTGAATGTGTCTTCATTCATGTTTGGGTTGAGATCTGTTGAGAAGATCATCATCAAGAGGCATTATTGATTTTTGTTTGATAGAGGTATAACAAAGAAACAATCAAATGACAGTCATACAGACATCATCACCAAGACAGTAATAAAGAAAATGGGCAGTTTTTTGATAGAAGATAATATAGTTATCATAGCTTATTCCTTGTAGTGATCAAGCAAATAAGCATCACTGTTATTACATAGTGCATTCAAAGATGAAGATCATTGCCAAGAGTAGGGATAAATACAGTCCTAAGTTATGGAAAGAACTTTCAAAACCATGAGGATAGACTTCATTTTGAACACAATAAGAGTTGTAGGATTCTAGAAATCTATCAAGGATCGAATGAAGAAAAAAAAGGATAGTGAGTATCAAAGATGATTATCAGTGAGCAACATCAATGAGTTCAATGAGCAAAGCACAATTATAGCAGTTTTCTATGAAAGTATATTGTTCACCTCAGAGCACCAATGACAATCACTATTGAAACACAATCATGAACCAAAGAGAATACAATTCCCTATGTATACAATGCAGTGATAGGTCAAATCATGATGACAAGCCTTCATTAAAGATGATCCTTGTCTAAAGTCCAGGACAAATAATGCTAATATTTTAGAGGAGATTACAAGAAATGACAATGTAAATATGAAGAATAAATCAATGAAGAAAGCTCAAAGGACGGATAAGGAATAGTCCATGGGATAGTAAAGGCATATTGATAGCCAAAATCACATGGGAAAATGTTTATTACAGTCATATCAATCATGAATTATCCAAGACACAGTTACAAGTGACAGAGAGCAGTAAAATTAATTCAAGGAATAGTTTGGATGAAACCCTTTCTAGTAAAGTACAAAGATAAAGAAATAGTGAAGTAAGATTATTAGTACAGTGATGATAGTAGTTAAGTCTATCAGAACAATCTTGTGCATTAATTGAAACACAATCATAATAAGAGTAAAATAGCAACCAAAATCCAAGCACAATTTACTTTGTTGTTGTAAAGGGGGTCAAAAAGTCATTCACATCAGTTCTACAACCTACCAAGTAGTGAATGTATGAAGAGTTCTTAGGTCTTTCAACTTTAAAAAAGGGCAGCCTATTGTAAGAGAGATTGAGGGGAGAATCATAGTTATCATGGCCGGTTTGAGACAAGTGTAAAACTATAAAGTAATTTAAAAATACCTATTGTCATTAATGCAAAACCATGTTCAAATTTCAAAGATAGGTCAAAGAGGGTCAACCGAAGACCAATCCCACATTTTGAGGGGGATTGTGAGACCATAACAACAGTCTAGCCCCTTATTTGAAGGACCCCAGGGGTTGTCTATCAGTCAAGGGGAGTTTTGGGAGCACAAATAGCAAGTAAACTTCAGTTCCAACCCTGATTTTGAGGGGTTTTCAAATGAGCTCACCCAACAAATTGAATTTCCAAGTTTACCATCAGTCAAATGCTTAATTTTGAGAAGGAAAAGGAGCCAAAGAAGACTATAATTTTAAATTTCAAATATTAGAGACTTTTCCTACAAGTCTCTTCTTCTTGTACTATTTTCTCTAGTTATTTTCTTTCTCTTAGCTGGTATCGTAGCTTTTAGAGATCTTTCAAGCTTAAAGAGCAACATTGTAATTCGTTATTTTTCAGATTGTATGGCTATTGTAAGAGACCCTTTTTATTAATAAAATCAAGTCCTTTTACCTTCTAAAGAGTTGTTTTATTGTGCAAGTATTTTGGAATTGATGGATGTAATCATGTGACATTTCATTTCTGCTTGATTTCTGTTTTATTTCTATTGCCTTTATGTAGAAAGTTGTACGTTTTGTGGGTTATTGCTTGTGTTTATCAGCTAGGGAGTAGAGATTAGGATGTGATGACTTTTACAGCTCCTTCCTAATGTTGCCCTTAGTGTTTCAAAATTGAATTATTTATGCAAAATACATATGAAATTCTAATTTTTGTACGTTTTGGCTTGATAAGTTAATCATTTTGTGTGTCCAAAACAATGGTATAATTCTAAAAACACATTTGGCGTATCACCTCCTCTTAGGGTAGATTTTATTTCAAAATTATCCTTCTATCCCTTTACCTAGGAAATCATTAATTTTTAGGACATCTAAAGTGAGGTAGCCCATAATTCGGAGGTTCATCTTCACTATGAGCAACCCACATGCTCGAAGATGTTCCCATGTTTAACAGGATTGCTAAGCTTTCAACTTAGCTCTCGAGTTCAAATCCCTTTGAAAACATAAACAATATCACAAGATTCTAAAAAGATGTTTGAGCATCTTCCACTGTACCTTCATGTGTTTTCTTTCCAAGGTTAATTTTGTTGATGACATAGTCAATGGGTTGCACTTTATCCAAATCTATGTTTGGAGGAAGAATTGTCATTTCCACATACTTATTCTTTGATTTATCTATTCTCAATCTGGACAAAGTTTTAGCCTTCTTTGTACCCTTTGGCTTAACGGGCACCAGCTGACTGAAATCAAAGTCATCTGGAGAGATTGCTTGCTTCTTTATTTTAGAGTGTTAGACACTAGCCAGAGTGGCAAAGGTTTGTCATCATCCACTCCAATAGTCAACACTTATGTTGCCAACTCTCGAGATTGAACATTTATAGTAACAATAGGTGGAGTAGAGGTAACAATGACAGGTGGATTTTGAGCAAAAGAAACCTTAGGAGGAACTTGGGTTTCCGATATAAACTTATCAAAATATTCCAACATGGAAGATGTAACCTCAGATAAATTGAGAAGGAATACAGTATCAAGGTTGTCATGAGGTGTATCTAACATAGATTCACTAGTGGATGTGGAAGGAATGACATGATTTTTAGGAACTTTCAATGAAAATGAAATAGTGCAACCCAAAGGAATAGTGTCCAAAACTGAAACTGAGGTGGTACTTGTAATATCACATGATGCAAGAGGAATACCTTCTCATGTCTCTTGAGACTGGGAAGTACTTGGGATTTCAGGCAGTCTCTCCTCGTCAAATTCTCCTTCCTCTTGTTCCTACTCTTTTACATGTTCTTCATCTTCTTCTTCTTCTTCACCTTCATTACCTTCTTCTCCTTCTTCAATCTTCATGAGTTTGAGTCTCTTGAGTAGAAGACTCACCTTGACTCTTACCTTTTCAAACAGTAAATTTTAACTTTGAACCCTTTGGAGCCGTTGCGTCTTGTTTGTTCTTGGTCCTCAATTATGAAGTCTTTCCCATAGGTCCTGCAGTGTCATCCTCGGATCCGGTTTGGAAAGGCTTCAACTGAACACCATGCATATTTAACCAAACATTGGTATTAGCAAGTATATTTTGGAATATGGCCCTTATTGGAGTATTCTCCTTTTGGGACCATTGGATAAGAGGCAAAGGTGATCGTGCAACTTTGTTCTTTTCATACATAGGATCTAGGATGTCTCCATCTTCCTCAAGGTCCTTAGGAATATCAACAAGATCTAAATTCTCAATTTGTTTTATTGTCAGGCAACAGTAGTCAAGTCTCTAGATATCCTCTTCAGTTCTACAATCAATCCACATATCTTCAATCCGGTGAACATGAGTGTAATTTTTCTTGATCTTATTCTTCATACCCTTGTAGTCAAAATACTTCCTAGCCTTGAAGAACCTCATTGTCACTTTCCTCATCTCCTCCTCCATGGCACAGGCCTTGTAGATAGAATTGATGGAGTATCACCCAATGAAAATAAATAACTTGAGACTTATCTTATTAGCCCCAGATTGACGCTCATGGATTGATATCATTTGGTGAGCCATCTTCATAAGGATGATTTTGTTTGATGGATACCTTGGAAGCATGAAGGGCTCTCCATCAAAGCATCAAATCCTAATATATGTAAATGTAGGAAACTGCAAGAAAATACAACCATATTCACTTACCACTTTCAAGGCCTCATCTAACACTCTCTTATTCTAAAGGTCTCTATCAAACAAGCACATGTAATGGGAAAAGAATGTGTCATTGACTCTCCTGAAATGATGTAAACTCTCCTCGAGAGTTAAATGGGTCAAGTACTTATAAATAAGAACCCGTCTCCTGCCACCTATGGTGGATAAACCCTGAAAATGCTTCATTGAGGCAGCTACGTAGATAAGATATGAAGTCATAAAAAACTTCAAGGTGGTGGGCACTTTGGTCAATTGTTCACACAAGGCATCTACAATCTACTTGCCCTAGTAGATATGCTTTTTGTTTTTTCTAATGATGTGAATGTATTTATACATCCATTTGTAGTAAGTGTTAGAAGCAGAGAAGCCTTTTATCCTACTAAGAAGAGTTATGAGATCATTGACCTCCTTAATGAAATCACTGTGAGGAAGAATCTCAAGCCTCCTTGCAATTGCAGGCCTAGGAGTCTTCAACCAATTGTCATTGATGTTCTTCCTGCACTTATCTGAATTATTGTCATAGTCCAGGTCACAACTAATTGCATATCAATATTAGCATATTGATCTATGAGCAGACACTTGAAAATTGTGTCAAATAAGTCTTCATCAAGTTTGATGAGAGTCTTTTTCCCATATGCATCTTTCACATATCTAGTTGCAACATCATATTTGTTAGCTAGGGATAACAAAAATTTAGGATTTTGTGCCGACATGGGAAAGGCTACCACCAGATGAATTCCACTATTGATGGTGAGCTCCATCTTGTGGGACACTGGCAGCTCTCCAACTCTTTTCAATAATTCTTCAAGGTCTGCGTGCCCAATATTCGTATCTCTGATATTGATAATATTTAATGATACAGAAGAGGGAGGAAAGACTGGATGAATCTCTTGCTTTTAAACTTCATTGTTCTTTTACTCGATGATGGCTCCATCATTTGCAAACAATTGAACTGCAACACTGAAAATTTCATCACCATATTGAGTCAATTAGCCTCCTTTCATGGATACAAGAATCCTATTTTCGTAGAACAAAAATATCTGATTGATCCCAAAAATCACCAGCTTGTAAGTGTGTGAATCAGGTGCAAATCTAACTTATAGGTCCGATTAAAACCTAAAATAAGTGAAAGCAGCAAAAAGTGCATATCAGACTTATAAGTCTAATATGCACTTTTCAAAAAGCTAAAATCAAAGAGGGTGCATATCGGGTTTATAACCCCAATATGCACTTGGGAAGACCAAAATATGAAGGTGCATATAGAGGTTATAAACCCGATATGCACTTCATACCACAAAAATGCAAGTCAAAAATAAAATGGTGTTAGTCAGCTTTATAACCCCGACTTGCACCTGGGAAGTTCGCTTTGGGTGTGGGTCAAAGATATAACCTTGACATGTACCTGAAAATAATACTTGAAAAATGTAGTGTGGGGTATAAGTTGGGATGGTAGCCCTGACATGCACCACAGAGCAAATATCGGGTGCATGGTAGGGTTACCATCCCGCCTTGCACCAAGGGAAGATCGCAACAATAAAAAAAAAAATGTATGATGGGGTCGTGGCCTCGATATGCATGTTGGAGAAAAAGACTCTTGTGCATGGCAGGGTCACGATACTACCATCCACCGAGCTAAGGGTATCTCAAATACACAAAATAAAACAATGATGTGGGTCGGGTTGAGGCCTGACACACATCAAAGCCAAGACTTTGGTGTGTGTTGGGTCTAAAACTTGACCTCACACCAAAACTAGGGTTTGAATGCAATCGATAATACAAGTTGAATACAAATTTTAATATTAACGATATGCATATCAAACTTAAAAACTTCGATGTGTATAGTTAATATTAAAATCCAACTGTGATAAATCACAAAGGGAAAGCATAAATACATACTCGAATAAGATGAAATCGATCACAAGCAAGAATAACTTTGATGCGAAAAGAATCGCCACATGACAAAGAAGAAGAGAAAGAAACAAATCGATAATAAATGAAAAAGAAACCCGATTTAAATCAGACTCTCAAATCATTAATTACCAATACGTGCTTCATAATGGTGTAAATCAGACTTCTAGGTCCGATTTGCATCAAAATGCCCTAAATGGTGCAAATTGGGCTGATAGGTTCGATTGCCACCAAAAAGACTTTAAAGGTGTAAAATCGGATTTAAAACCCAACATGACACCTAGTGACTCAAAATGGTGCAAAATCGGGTTAAAACCCCGATTTGACACCAAAAAAGGAAATTTATCTTTCTAATTTTAACTAGTAGGATGAAATTCCAAGATCCAATACCAAGTATTCGAGGACAAATGAGACGACAAAAATGCCTCAAAAACTAACTTTAGAGAAATGAGAATGAATTCAAAAATTCATAGGGGGTTCTTGTTTTTCTCTCAAAATGAAAACAAGGATAACAAATTCATGAGATAGTCTTTGAGAATCTAAAAAGCTTGTTGGCAATGATCATCCCATCTAAATTTGATGTTTTTATGTAGAAAATGTGTGAATGAATGACACTTGTCTGCAAGTTGAGCAACGAATCTTTTGATTGACTGTAGCTTCCCTTATAATGACCTTAGTTGTCTGATATTTTTTGGTGGAGACATTTCTAGGATAGCTTTAACTTTTGTTGGATCAATTTCAACCTCGTTGTGACACTATGTATCCTAGGAGATTCCCAAAGATTACCCCGAAGACAGATTTATTGGGATTTATTCGAACTTTGTATTTCTCTAGTCAAATGAAAATTTTATCTAGAATATCCAAATGATCTTTCTCTTGTAAGCAATTTTCCCAAGATGTCATCTACGTAGTCTTCCATAAAAGTGTCCATCATATCATGAAATATTACGGTCATAGATAATTGATAGGTAGCACCAGCATTCTTTAAGCCAAAAGGCATAACATTCCAACTAAATGTTCCCCAAGGACATGTGAAAGAAGTCTTATGTTGGTCCTCTAGTACGATCTTAATTTGATTATATATGGAGAATCCATCCATGAGTTATAACATTGTGTCTCCAACTGTAAGATCAACAGTTAAGCTTGTGTTAGGTAGTGGAAGTTCATACTTAAAACATTGATATCTCTGAAGTTTATGAATACTCAAATATAACCATCAGGTTTTCCAACAGGTACAAGATTGGAAATCCATTATGCATAGTCAAGAGGTCGGATGAAATTGACATTTAGTAGTTTTTCAAGCTCAACTTTGACTAAAAGTGTCACTTGTGATGCATTTTTCTCGATTTTTGTTTTACTGGTTTTGTGTCTGGTGCTACCATTAGATGATGCATGACAAGATCGGGATCTAAACCAGGCATATTGGTGTATGACAATGCAAATTTGATCTGACGTTCCTTGAAGAATTTAACAAAAGTGGGATGCTCTTCTTCTCTTACTGATACTACAAGATAGATAATATGCAGATCCTCTTCAATTCAAAAATTAGTTTGTATTGTCTATTCCACCAACAAAGGTGATCTCTCCTAATGTGATGCCAAGGGGATAATGTCAATCCTTTCATCCTTTGGTGCCTCGAAGAGGTTGATTTCATCATTGGATATGTCCTTTTTTTTTTACTATTTCATGGTCTAAAAGCATCCCAGTGCGGTTTTCACTAGAAAACCTTTTATTATTTATTATTTGTATGTTTTTGTGACGGAAAGGCTTAACACCCTCTCCAGACTAAGCCACAATATCAAGTTCAATGATGAATCATGCTCTATGGTTCCTGATAGGAAGATCATCTCGTAGTCCAAGGTAGTCAATTATAGCCTCATCATTTTAGAATGTATCGAGTTGTAGAGGCCCTTGTTGGTTCCAGTCTACGAGGTTAGGGTGGACAAGTGGAAGGCCATCAGTTTGATCAAGATCAAAAGTAGTAAGGGTAAAGACACATGATTCTTTATGTATGTTAATGATGTCATAAAGGTCATTCATGGTACTTTCCTCATCAGTTTCGACTGTGAAAGAGGCTTGACCAACACTATTAGAAAAAAATTCAGCAATGGGAGTTCCCACTTTTCGTGGTTCATACCTTGAGCTTCGAGACATAGAGGGTTCAAGATCCCCAAAAAAATTATCCATGATTCACCACTAGCATTATTATCTTGGGGTGTTTGACTTGCTAATGTTTGACCAACTGTGAACTTTTGTTCAAAAGTAGGCTCATCGGGTTCTCTCAAGGTTTCCTCGAGATCATAATCACTAGATGACTTATTTTGAGCCCCATCCTCATTCATTGGAATCACTTGATTGTCGATTTTATTTAGGTGGTGTATTCTCATTAGTGGAACTTGAAGGTCCTATTTGTAGTGTTTCTTGAGATCTAGGGCCACGCAATCGCAAGGGCGCATATCCCAGTTCTTTGGTCCTTTGTTTCTTTGGTACTAATTCAGAATGGATAGGTTCCACAATTCCTTGTTTTTAAAATCCAAGAGGACCTTTACCATCATATCCCATCTTTTATAGTAATTTTAATCCTTTTCCATAACTCTTAATAGGTATTTTTATCTTATCATGATTTGAATGTTCCCCTAGGTCCTTAAATAACATTTTGAAAAGGTCTTCATCTTCCATTTCACCCCATCTAGTAAAAGTTGTGGGATCCCATTTAATAGCAACTACTATAGTCTGCCATAAATCTTAGTGGAGTTCATAAGTTGTATAAGATACATGGATTGTTGCAAACTATATTCTTCCACTGTTATTTTCTACCTTACCCTTGATCTCAGGTTGCTTTGAAGTAGAAGCATTCAATGGCTTTGGATTAATATATGATGAAGATAAACTAGATTCTTGATTGCTAGATATTGTAGCTTTTGGCTCAGGACGAATTTTATTGCAGTACATTATGGAATTGGATCTATGGGAATGGTAACTTCTATTCCATTATGTGGGAACTTGATGCATTTATGGTATGTGGAAGGAACTACTCGCATAGTATGGATCCAAGGATGACCCAAGAGGATGTTATATGTGAGATCAAGGTCCAAAACTTGGTAGAGCACATCTTGTACTATTGGCCCAACTCTGATAAGTAAGGTGACTATTTGTTTGGATAACAACTCTTTATTGTCATAGGATTTGATTGTTATCTTTCTCTTTAAATCTACAACCCCTTCAGAGAATTCCAATACTAGAATGACTTTCAAAGTGCAAATATTTAGACTTGCTCCTCCATCTATCAAAACTCATTTTATTCAATGTTTATGTACAAAAGCTTCAATGTGGAGAAGTGCATTATGAGGTTGTTAGGGAGATGTATCATCATGTTCTGTGAATGTAAGGTGACGAGGTAAGGATAAGCGTCCCACCATGGCTTGAAACTGATCCACATTTAGGTTTGTAGGTACAGAGGTTTCTTGCAAGGTTTTGTCTAAGATAACCTTATGTGAAGAAGATATGTGCAAAAGCTCAAGGATAGATGTGTGGGCTAGTGTTTTTCCAAGTTACTCAACAAGGTCATATTGGTTTGAAGACAAAGTAGGTTTGGGTGTGGTACCTTGCAAGGTGATTTTACCTCGACGAGTTGTTACATTATATTTAGGGGTTTTGTCCTTGATAGATATGGTAGACACATGATGATCCATTTTGGAAATTGTGGTTAACTGTCTACTCATTAGAGACATTAGCATAATTGGTAGGTGTTAAAATTCATCTTAGGAGCTTTTCCTTTATCGTATTTTAGGAAAGGATCCTTAAACATCGTATGTTCTTCATTGGATGAGTGACCCTCAACTTTTATTACACCATTCTTAATGAGATCTTGAATAAGATTATTAAGTGTATGACAGTTTCTAGTCTTGTGCCCTTTGTTTCTATGATATTCACAAAATTCATTATCATTCCACCATTTTGGCTTAATCTTTGGCTCAAAAGGTTGATTTTTTGGTAAAGTGGTAAGCTTACTAGCTACAAACTTCTACAACATTGATTCAATCAGTTCTCCCAAAGGTGTGTATTTCCTTTGTGTCATAGGCCTTCTCACCCTTTGGTTGTTTGACGAGCCAATTCCAATAAAACTTAAATGTTTTACCAAGCTTTTATCCACAACCACATCTTTAACAACATTCTTGTTTTTGTTCCAAAAGTGGGGGTTTTCCTTTGTACTCGGATTATCTTTGTTCTCTTTTAAAATTTTGATAAGACCTCGCTCAAGAAGAACCTTCTTAATGGATAAATTTTTCTCAACAATTTCTTGAAATGTGGTCAAGAATAACTTATTATGTTCATATCCAATTTTTCAATTCAAGTTTTGTGTGAACGTCTCAACTAACTATTTTTATGGCACATGACAAGAGCAACGACTAGCCAAACTTCTCCATCTTGGCAAAAGTGGTAAGAACGATTTTCCATTGCATTGTTTAGTGGTACATACAGTTGTCACCGAAATCTCATGCTCAATATTGTAGGAGAAGTGTTGAATAAATTTCTCAGCCAGTTTACCCCAAGAACGAATCCCAATCGGTGATCGAGAAAACCATTCCATAGCTTATCCCCCTGGACTACGAGGGATGAGATGCATTAAGTAAGAATCCTCATACATAACCTCTATGCAAGCACTGAAAATTCTCTAATATGTTCCTTGGGATCTCCCTTTCCTTTGTACTTGTCAAATTTAGGTGCATGAAAATTAGAAGGAAAGGGTTGCATGGGTATGGTTCTATCAAAAGAATAAGGACAAACATCCTGAAGTGTGTAGTTCTCGACAGGTGTATTTATGCTAGCTATTTGTTGTTGCAATTTCTTCAGTTGTTGTTGTGAATCACCCTGAGGAGGTATTTTGTCCCTTCAATCTATCCCTATGCCCGAGTCACTGGGTGTAGGAGGAGGAGGAATCAAATAATTATGGTGAGTATCAGGAGGAGGAGTCTAACTAGGATATCGAGTGCTAGATTGAGGAATGTAACCATGTGGGCCATAATTTTAGTATTGAGCATAAGGTCTTGGATGAGTGTGAGCATCATGACAATGAGTATAGTTGGTATTGAAATCATGACCTTGGTGTTGATCTTCAAATGTAATATTAGGGTGTCTAATAGAACCATGACCACAATTGTGGCCTTGGTGGGTGTCTTGATGTTGACCTTGAATATGATCTTGTCAGTACTCATCAAATGTAGTATGAGGTTGTCAAATGGAACCATGACCATGATGCTGACCTTGATTGGTATCTTGATTTTGGTCTTGATGTTGGTCATTAGTATGTGTATTGGTAGTTCTTCGATCATGAAGATCATTGGTATGAGTGTGTTCATGAGTTTTTCAAGTGTGTGTGCAAATAGGAATATTTAATTTTTGCAAAAGGGATGAGGGTGACTTAGGTGGGGATATTTCTATGTCTACCTCTGCTACTACCAATATCCTCTTGACTATGATTTTCTTCCACAAGTTGAGATACATCAAAATCGAAAGGTGACTTGACATCCTTTTATGCTAGCATCATGAAATAATGTTGTGGGTTCTTGCATAAATTATCTGAATGCATGAAACTGCATTTTTTTAAAGTTCTGGTAATGATAAAATTATTCTTCAGCACAAGCGTAAGTATCCTTTTCTCGAGATATTTGAGCTTCCTTGGCTTCTCTTCAAAGTTTTTGGGCTCTAGTTTTGACCATATAAGGGAAAATGTTTTTCTTAGGTGGATGAATGACTGACCAAAGATGTAATAATGACCAAAGGTTGCGAATTTGTCTTGCAAAGGTCCTAAAATGAGGTTCCAAATGGTGATAGGATTAGGACTATGATAGATAGACACAAATTGATACCTCGAGAAAGATACAACTTCCTAGGAGATGGGAAATTTTAAGATAAGGTATCTAACTCAAGAGACTATAATGACACCATTTATATATCTAAGAGGGAAACCAACTAGTGATAACAAAGTTTAATTGCAAGATAGTGAAGACTATAGACACCTAAAATTGTCTTGTCTAATGAAATAAATATTTTTATCTATTTAATTATTTTAGCCTAATTCTTCTATTAATTAAATCATTTTTTATTTATTTAATTAATTCATTTATCCTTTTCTAGCCTTTTTCCTCATTTAAATAAATACTTTTATTTATTTAAATTGTCATTTTCCTAAATTAAATAAACATTTTATTTATTTAATTGATCCCACTTCTTCTATTAATTAAATAAAACTTTAATTAATTAATTAATTCACTAGACTTTTCTACCCATGACACATGTCATTCATCTCTTAATTCCTACACTACCTACCCCCTTTATCATTTAATTATTTATTTTATCTACCCTCTAATCCTAGCCAACTTTTTATCTTTACACCTCTTAATCTTATCCTTCCATTTCTTATAGTGTCTTCTATACAAGGAGATGCTTCTTCCATTATCAACCCTAATCATTATATTAAGCTAATGATCATTCTAATCAATTTTATGCAATCAAACATTTTTACAATCAAGCTATCAACCACATTTTTGTTCTTTGTTGAGCTCTTGTGTGTAAGGAAGTTAAGTAGCGGAAACGACTTCCTACACTAACCTTGAGAGGAGGGTAATGCAAAACTTTTTCAGATCATTACAACAGTTACAGAAAATAGAAATAGATATAATAACATTCATACCACAACACAGTGATTTACGTGGGGAAAACCCTTTCGGGAGAAAAACCCCACCCTCCAAAAGCAGCTCAATATTTTATTCAACAATCAAAAACAGATTACAACATACTTGCAGAGCAAGCTCTTCGCAGGAGTACCACTAATCAAAGATTCAGAGGCAACTCAATAGCCATAAGACTCTTATACCCAACCTCTATCTCACACACCTCATAAATAGGAGATACAATACAAGAAACCGTCAAACAGTATTACAAAACCATGGGCTAAAACCACCCAATAAGGTGTAGCCGACCTTATCTCCCTTCTAGATGCCCTATGACATGTTAAAGCACACATCAACACATTTCGCTCCCTTTTACAGCTCATTTATGTATCCGATACAAATTATTTTTCCTATTTCAGGAGTACAAACTTCCGGAGGCCATAACTTGAGAACCGGGTGTCCGATTGACGAACCGTTTGAAGCGCCGGAAAGCTCGCGAAGTGCTCTATCACCTCGTAACCCGTTGCGCCGGTTACGGCCACTTTTCAGGGAATTTCAGAGCCTCTAAAGCCCCCAAAATTAAGTTTAAACATTTTATCGCACCCCTCCAAGACGAAAACTTTAATATCTTCAAAACTAGCTGTGACCTTGCGACGCAACTTTACCGGAATGCTTATCTAGCCAACCAGAAGCTTGAGGGAGAGTTTCGCACCATTTCGTGCTCAAATGAAAACTTACTATAAATAGTAACCTCACATAAATGCAAGGTTGAGACACCATTTTTCCCAACATTGTGCACACATAAAATCTGAGAGCAAATGTATCAAGAAAGATCAATGGAGATAGGAAGAATGAAGATTCAAACCCTAGTGGACATGTGATGGTATAATCTTTTTGATCTTGTTGATTTGCATTGTCTTAGGTAATCTTCATATGTTATGGTGGATCTTTGTTGTTGTTTTTTTTATCAATAAGAGGCCGAGGCCAAAAAATTTATTATTCATTTTTGAAATTATACATTACTCCACTCGTGCGGGTGCCGGTAGGAAAGAGTGGAGGCGAGAAAACCTCCGGCCATGCCCGGGACCATAGTCCAGCAAATCTCTTATAATAGTTACAGTATTGATACATCAACACCCAGGCCAGGGTGATCAGGTGGGAGGGTTTTTTATTTTTCCCTTCCCTTACAAGCCCAAAAGTAATGCTTTCAATAGTCATTTAATCATATTCCTCAACTTCTCATGGCTTTGATTCTGGAGTTGTTCTTTAGTTATTTAGAGTCGCTCCTTAATTGCCCATGATAACCTGATTGGCCTGCATTGTCAGTTACTCAAACACTTGGCAGTTTTGTTAGTGTCATCCAGACATTTATATCATTTGAAAATTCATTGCTAGATACCTACCCTGAAGCCATTTCTAGAGCAAACCTATCCTTTCAGATTATAAAATAATGAAATTTAAGAGATAGAATTGAGATACCGATTACAACTAGGTTAAAACAAGATTGCCCAGAGACCCGACCAACCAAATAATCCTCAGTTTTCCAACTCTTGTTTATGCTCCTAGACGTTGTCCTTAATAAAGGGTAAGATCCAGGCTACAACAACAAGAGTAGGAAAAGGAGATTCAGTCAGTCCAGCCTACCTTACCCTGTAGATTTATAGCAAAAGGAGATGATGGAATGGATGGTTATTCACAATTTGCATGTTAGCCACATATAGTCCACCGACTTGAAAAATGACAGGGGGATATCAAAATATAGAAAACATCAGCAGATGGCATTAAAACTTCAGCAGGTGGCATCTGAAATAAATCAAAATAAACCATTCATCATTACTAGAGCGAGTAAATACCACTATAATTATGCATCCAGATGCTTGTAAATATCTAGAGTATTTATTTAAATAGCAGGGTATTCAAAGCAAAATACCACTAGAATTATGCAACTAGATGCTTGTAAGTATCTAGAGTATCTATTTCAATAGCTGGGTATTCAAAGCAAAATGTTGATGTATGTCTATATAGTAGATATTCCTTCATGCCTATTAAGTCGTAGTAATTTATAGGATTATTATCATGCTAATTTAGTGTCCTATATGTTACTTTAGTTTGTTTTTAAATATTTGATACTATTTGCTATCTAAGCCCTGGTTTCTGTTAACTATAGAATGAACCCTGTTTTACTTAGAAGTCTACTAAGATCACCCCTGTGATCTGATTCTTAAGTTTCAATTTAAGCCCAAGCCATATAGCTCTGTATTAATTTCAAAAATGGAACCAAGCTCCCCCAGAAAGCAGAGCCACATCATTCCGCCCCAGAAGACGAAGAAGAAGCAATTTCATCCTCCAGAACTAGACCCTCGGCTCTGAGGAAGTCCTCAAACCAAGTAGGTTTTGGAGGGTGTCTCACATGGAATAAGAAAAGCAAAAAGTTGACATTTCTGTTGATTACCTCGAGCCTTTCCGCAGATACAGGCACACCATCCATGGAAATGATAGATAGTCGAGGCACCGACCTATTATTCCTAATGAGAATGTCATAATTCCTCGGCCACAAAATAGTCCATTCGTTGTCAATATTGACTAAAACCCGCTCAAGATCGCCCAAAATAGAGGCAGTGAAGACCTCTCTACACAGAGCACTAGTATCTTCACGATTTTTGGTGGAGCTCACAGTCACAACGAGAAACATGGCGGCCACATCTGTGTTGGCCCTGGTTCTGTCCGAATTTGTGAGAAAATCCAGGCCCAGGATGTTCTCAACTGCATCAATCACTAAGGTATGAGGGAGACGCATGATGCACTTGAGGCGGTCTCTAGTGATGGCCCCTTCAAAAGCCATTTGCCTCTTTGAACTACTAAGTTTAATCGGGGTATCCATCGCCTGATTTTTCACAACACGGGGTCTTAGGAAAACTGCAGAGCATCAACTGTTAAAACTGAAGCTAAGGTTAGTAGCCAAATTTTTTAAAAGAGCTAAGTTTGCTCATTCTAAAAACATTCACGGCAAAACCCACTCTGGAAGGATTTCATTGGTTACAAAATAACACATATCCTTGAATGATGCGCCGTCTGAGGTGAAATCGTGTTGAAGAGCCCAAATTAATTTTGACAGAAGAGCAAGCGAGTACGCTTCATACTGAAGCCCTGACATATCATAATTATAGGATTACATGGGGATCTTGCCAATTTATGATGTTCAAGTGCTCCTAACTGTGAGTTAATTAATCCATAATCTGGGTGCCACCGATCGCTCAATTAATGATCGGCCTCTGATTGATGAGTTAAAGGACGTATAGGCCACTGATAGTGATACTCGAGATTTTAAATGCAGATCCTTAATCATTTGTTTTTAAATGGAAATTTCTATATTTGTTTTTTGGTTAAGATAGAGTACATTTTAAGCAAGAAAATGTTTATTGATTAGTGATATTTACTTCGGGTTTATAAAATAAATGAGATACAATATATATATATATATATCTTAATCTGGTGCTCCGATTATATCTAAATATGAGTTTTTTAGATGTAAATGAATGTAAAATATCTATTTATTATTATATAAGTATCTGAAGATAGTTAAAAGAGTCTTTGCAGTTAACATAGGTAAGTTTAGCACAGTAATATCTTGGCACAATGCCATCTTACTTCATGCTTTTGCGGGTCTATCTCAGTTTCACATGGTCGGCTCTAGAGTTTTTGGCAGAGAACATTTTCAACTACATATTGGTTAAAGAGCTTTGGTTGCGGTGTTTCGGTGAGATGTTGAAGTTGTCCTGGCGAAGTCAACTTTCAGTGTGAGATACGATTTCGAGAAGACGTTTCTAACCGCTAGTCAATGTTGTAGTTCTTGCTGATAAAGGTTTTGTCGGGGAGACTTTGTAGTTGTCTTGTCAAAGTGTTTGGTGTTGGGGAGACTTTGCAGTCATCTTGCCGAAGTATTTGATTTTGGTGACTGAAGGTTTCGGTAAGACCTTTTTTTGCCCATAGCTGAAGTTATATTCTTCATTGACAAGCCTATGTCGGTACAACATTGGATCGATCTTGGTGAAGTGCTATTTGGAGATATCGTTGAGATGCAATGCGGTATTGGTGACAAATGATATCGGAGTAACTTTAAAGTTTGGTAGTTCAAATGAAGCATCTTTCCAATATCATGACCTTATCTGATGAGCAATTGAGTGGATGGTGGGGACCTCAGGTTTAGACTCGTATTGACTTTGCTGAGTAGGATGTGAATGGTTGGTCCAAATTGGATCTTTGAGAGTTCGTTATGAATTATTTATGACACTTTATCGGTGGTTGTCATTCCAGTTCTATGGATGGATGAACTTCTCTAACGACCAATGTGTTAAATATAAAAAAGGGGTGTGACAGAATAGACATCGAAAACATATAATTTTTTAGGGAGAAAATGATAATAGTGACCATATTTTTCAAGATATGAAAGGAGTATGCATATTGAATCTGTGTGAGGGTACACGAGGAATGTAGAATATTTGAACATACTGTGAGTAGAGGAGAACGCAGTGTGCAGAGAATATGATTGGAGTGAATATAAATGGCAGGAATATATCATGATTGTATGATGAAGAGAGAAATGTGTTTAGAATGTTGTCATGTTCATGTGCTTGTGTCAAATTATTGAGATGTATAGCAAGTCATATATGTGGAGGTATGTTGGAATGTTTGTCGTTGTTATTGCAGATTTGAATGAGAGTGTAGGCTGTAAAGTTCTGAAGAGCGGATTGTGAAGGAAAGGATTATGAAATAGATACAAGATCTTTATGATAATATGTACTAGATGCTTTGAATGGAAACAAAGTAACCCTTTGAACTAGTTTTTGTTCTAAATTTTTGTAAAGGGTTGGTGCTCCTTGGAATGGGTGTTCCTAAATGTTGTAAGGGGTTGGCGCTCCTTGAATTTGGTGCTTCTAAACTTGTAAGGAATTGGTGTTCCTAGGATTGGTGTCTTGAATGTAGCGAATGAAGCATTTTCTTAATTAAGCTAGTGAGGCATTTTCGAGTGGTTTTTATTCCCCATGAGGGTTTTCTACTCATGGAATCATTGTGTCATGATTTTTATAGGAGCACTATGCTTTGTATGTTGATGTGATTATTTTTCATCATACTTGTTGATAGTAAAGGATCATTCAGTTTATATGTAATTCTTATTCAGTTCTGAAAAGTTAAAGTGAGATTTCAATTCAATTAAGAACACTTATTCACCCCCCCTCTCTGTGTTCCCTTTACTCCAACAAGGTCAAATCACAAACCAAAAATTTCCACAAGCATTAGCTTGTTAATAAGATCAAATATCTTACAAAATCTTGCAATGGATCAATCAATAACAAACATTATTTTATAGAAGAAATCAAATTAACAATTTAAATAATTCACTTATAGAGTTGAATAAATAAAAAAATTAGTAGGCCTAATCTCAACTTGATCATATATCATTTGTCTAAATTATCATTTGACAACATTACTAGTCATACCAAGAGTGGGTTTTACATGACTATAAATATTCATACCATGAAAAGTAAGAACTTTATTCTCACTAGGTGTATTATTAAAATGCAAATAAATAACCTATAAGAAACAAGAAATCTTCTATAAATGGTAAGAACTCTTTATCATGAAGTACGATGTTACCAGATATTAGAAGATCTTTAGATGCACTATAGGAAATGAGCTAGGTGACCTTACATCCTTTCCCTTAGCGACAATATTCTTTGTACTATTATCACCAAGGTAAACATCTCCCTCACCATATTATGAGTGTTTAGTGTATGCAATAACAATAAGGGAAAAATATAATAGACCAAATGAATAACCACAAACTTAAATCTACTACTAAATTCTCAATTGCAATCAATGGAAGAGCACAAACAAATTCAACAATCAACATAAATCAATAACAAAGCAAACCCAATGTTGAATTCATTTAAGGGGTCTCCTTTGCTTTTCTCCTTTTGTGTTGTATATGATGGTTCTCATAATCATAGCACTTTTTATGTAGCGTGATATCACAAAAAAATGAAGACTATGGTTGTTGATGAATGAGAATTAGGTTTGGTTTATAGATTTCATGACATTGATTGATGGTTTTTACCCCCACTTATGATCAACCCAATTTTTAAGTTCATCTCAAATCCAACATTAGGTCAATCAATGATGATTGTTTTTCAATTGTATTTGACTAGATGTATATATGCATGGTTGATATGGTCACCTCATCTCCCTTGATGCTAGGTCAAAATATTTCACAACTCACAACTAGGAGGTTATGAATTTTGAAAACTGAACACAAGGAGGTTGCAACACATAAAAATTGAATGCAAAGAGGTTGTGAGTTTTGAAAATTGAATGCAAGGAGGTTGTGAATCATAAAAAATTGAACACAAAGAGGTTGTGATTTATGAAAATTAAACGTAAAAATGTTGTGAGTTGTTAAAATTGAATGCAAAAAGGTTGTGAGTTGTGAAAATTGAACACAAAAAGGTTGTGGGTTGTGAAATCGAATGCAAAAAGGTTGTGAGTTGTGAAAATTGAACACAAAAAGGTTGCAACTTTTGAAAATTGAATGTAAGGATATTGTGAATCGTGAAAATTGAGTACAACGATGTTGTGAGTTGATGCAATAAGTTGTTGGTTGTGAAAACTAGATGCACAGGGCTTGGGAATCATAAAAATTGAATGTAAAATTGTTGTGAGTTGTGAAAACAAAAATGCAAGGAGGTTGTGGATTGTGAAAAGTGAATGTGAGTAAAATCTTGAATGAAACTTACATATTGATTAAGAAATGTTTTAAATACAATTTCACAACTCACAAATTAAACTTGCGACTTTTGAAATTCAAAAACATAACCAATGCAGTTATGTTAACTACCATAAAGGCCCAAAATCTATAAAAATACATGTCAAGTTCATGACAAAAATAATTGGTCATTGTCATAGTTAGTATGGATTTACTCGAAAACCATGTTGTTCATGATTACAAGAAGACACGTTGCCACTTTGACAAGACCAATATCTTGTTCTCTCTTCAATGTAATGGGTTTTACATAGCCTTTTTGTAAATATGACTTACGTCATTTTTTGTGACTAAGGTTAGGAATAGTCTTATTTACACAAAAGTGATGGAAATACCAACCGAGTAAATTTTGATATTTTTAAAACCAATGTATT